>NW_028277042.1:5273648-5424324 GCF_059951505.1 Python bivittatus | reverse complement strand
TATTTTTCTTTCTAATTTTTCCTTTTCTGCAGCTTCTATTTTTTCTTTTTATTCTTTTCTTTTTCATTTTTACTGTTGCAATTGTAATTTTAAATAAAATTACTATAAAAAAAAGAAAAGCTGACAACTTTGAAGTTTAAATGACAAATAACAATTTAAAAAAGATTCATTTCATGAACATGAAGGTGTTATGAACGTTAAAAGAAAGTGCCAATTTAGAAAAAATCAAAAAGTTGGTTTAAATCATTCCTTTCTCCTTTTCCCTGATAGTAAAGTCTATGAACACAAAAGCAAAAACCTGGTAACACAAGCAATGTCATCACTCACCCTGACGGTGGCATTTGTATAAACAATATGGCCATAATTATTGGTCACGGCAATTTTAATCTGTAGAAGAAAGTCATTGTCTTCTTCTCCCAGTGGAAGGTAGACCAAGGGTAGACCTGGATCTTGTCCACAGTGAAGAAGTGAATCTGAAAGGAACAAGAGGGAGGGCAGTGGACTCAGACTGGAAGACGGCACTGACCAACTGAAAAACAACGTTTCCTTAACCAAGGGATGGTTAACAAACCAATCTGTGTGCCTTTAAATTGTAGTTTATCAGCTATTCTACATGCCTAATCATTGACCAGAAGAACACATTATTGATTCATCCAAGGAAACATCAGTTAGCATACAGAACTTCCCAGTTAGAGATTTGGATTTGCATAATTGCACTAAACCATAATGCTATTAAGTCAGGAGGGGACACCAAATTCCAGAAATGAAAACATGGCTGGAATCTTGTAAGACTGTGAAATCCCATCAGCCAAATCTTGTGCAAGCTTCTGTGAGGATGTTCAGGTTTCATGTATTCTCATCTGAAATCTCATGAGATTTCATGAGAGAATGATAAAATCTCGCATGATGAAATGTTTTCATGAGATATTAGGCCATTTAAAATGTTTGAATTCCACAGACAATATCTAGGAGAGTTGTGGGATTCTTGTGGCACTCAAAAGCACTAATTGCCAACCCCCAAACAAAGCTATATAACATTATGGCTTTGCAAGATAGGTGAATGAGGCCACTGCCTATCATTGGGAGGCTCAATATGCTAACCACATTCAAGCACATGTGTTAATTAAACCAGCTTTATGACTTAGCTTCATGTGTGAACTGGTCAAGTGAGTTCAAGAGAAACCTAAACCCAACAATTATTTTAAGTTGCTTACCTTATGTAGGGATTCCCAATCATCTAAACTTTCTGAAACTTTTTGAAACTATGTATACTACCCCTACCCATACTGGCAAACTGAGCTACTATACATCTTTTGAGGGATACCATCTAATCATAATTATTCAGCCAGCAGATCCCAGCAGCCAGTCTTTGTCCACCTAATCTGAGTGCATTGGTTCAGCCAATGGATATTTTCAGAGAAATCCTTCTGACTCAAAGGCTGACACCTGATCTGGTTGATGCAGAGTCCTTCCCCCACCTGCATCTCATAATGCTTCTGGTTTCTCCGATCCTTAAATACTATCTGGGAAGTAACTTTTCTCTGTTTGAAGCAAGCATCTCCTGCTGGTGCTTTGAAAGGATAGACAATTGTCCTGTCCTGGAACTGACCCTTGCTGAAGCCTAAAGATCTTTCTCCACTGCTGAGCTGAAGTGCTCTCCATCCATCTTTGAACTGGCAGAAAGCTATCCTGGAATTAAATATGTTGTCCCCATTGCTGACGCCTCCCCCGTCTCAACTGTCTCTGTTCTCATCACTTTCAACCACCAGACTTACCTCCAAAGCCCAACCAAGAAGACATACCTTGTAGTTGATTTCCACTGTTGTCAAAATAAGGGAGAAAATACTACTGGGCCACTAATACAACTAAGAATGACTTAACCCTGTCTTGCCCATATGGGGACATGACAGAAAACAAGAATTTAGTCGCAAAAATACCTTCAGTGTAACATCCTAATCACTAACTCTTACTTGGCTCCACGTAGAAGCAGTATGTGAATGAAGGGCTGTCAGTTGGACGGCACTGGTCCAACAGGCAGGAAGAGTGGCAGGAGATTGAGAAGCTGGTGAGCACTGATCCTTGAGGAGGAGATACAGAACATTCTGGGGCTACTGGAGGAGGTACAGAGCTGACGATGTAGGTTTCTTCTCCATATTTGTTCTCACTTATGGCTAGAACATTTAGAAACAAGAGGTCAAGAACTGGTTTACTGTAATGAGAAATGGGCACTAAAATGAGCACTTGGTCTTTCTCAGTCAAATACTGTACACGTGTCTTTGCTAAAGAACAGGTTATTCTATGGCAGTCTCAGACATTGCTCTTCCCATCTCACAATTCCTTTCTTGACCTTTTTTACATGTTATTACTTATTTCAGCTGAATTGCAGGGTTTACAGGTTAAGATAAAGCTATTTAAAATGTTGGTGTCAACTTTTGAAAAAGGAACTTGGGACCTGAGTACCTTTAAAAAGATAGTCTCCAAGTTACCAGCGAGAATAAATTTTGCTCAGTACTGGAAGAAAGAGACAATTCCAATAATAGCTCATTGGGAACTTCAGCATGGGGAATATGCAGCAATGTTAAAACTAACAGTATATATACACAATGGAAGTTAAACCAAATTTAAGCAAGAATGGTTCCCATATATACCACACATTATGCAGCATGGCAAATTTAAACACTTACAGTCTGGCTTCTAAGGGGGCCTAAGTGTCTACAAATATTGTAAATTAGCCGATGCATAAAAAGGGGAAAGTCCAAAACCCAATCATTCTTTTTTTAATTTCCTTTTTCCTTTTTTGTCAGCTGGAGTTGCCTTCTGGTGAACCTGGTAGAGCATATGATTTTTGCACAAATTTTTACTATTCTCTCTTCTAAGGAGGAGTTCTAGGTAGTGTTATTTTAATAACAAGAGCAAGATAATAAATACTTGGAGCAGTTCACAAGTGTAAAATAAGTCATTAACAGCACATTGTTGCAACAATTAACAACGTAACACTAAAAACTGCCAGTTTAAACAACCACTAATTAATTTCAACAGAACATCCAAATTCTAGTAGCCAATACCTGTTGCTTTGATTTGAAAGGCTTCCCCTTGGGATTGCAAGAACGAGCTGTTCAGGACAAGAACTTCTGTATCGTTCTGAAGAAAAGTGAGTGAACTTTGTGGGAAACCATTTAAGTTACAGCCTGGAGGAAGCATGTTGGGCTGAGGGAAAAAAATCAGATGAAAGTCAAAGAAAAATAGGGATTAAAAAAATATCCGTTTTCTAGTAACCATAATCTCTTCCAGACACATTATGTCCTTGGTATGACGGTTTGCTTCATCTCATCCTCAGATGGTGAAATTAAGTTCTTCCTTCTTAAATATCATTTTAGAAAGAACATAATCAGCATTTGTTTGGCTCATACATTTTTCTGTTAAGTCCTCGATATTCACATGGGATACATTTTAATAGCAAGCATGTTTTGGAATGATAGCGTTAGATTATTAAAAGAGGGGCTTTTTAAAACTAAAACTAAAGTCCTCTCCAGCAAAAATGAGGCCTCAAGAGGGAGGAAAACACACAGAATTAAAAGGAAAAAGAAAATATTGCATGCATCCAGGTCATTCTGGGAAGTGCTGCCAAGAGATAGCTGCCTTCAAGAAACACTCTACACACCAGTGGAGCATATGGGACATTTTGTGGAGAGAAGAGGAAAAGAAACTAAGAGCCCACCCTATTCTGAACATTAGATTGATAGTTTTCTAGAAAAGATAAAAGTTAGGTGTGCTATTTTCCTGTCTGTAATCATGGATTTGCTAGAAGTGAAGGTCTAAAATCTGCTCCCTGCAAAATTACATAATAACGTTCTTTATAACCCTACTTGGATAATCTGATTTGTCCATATCTCTTGAATGTTATTTGTTCTCAGATGGAACATTATTCTCTACAAAATATTCTTTTTCAGAGTGTGTAGGACATGTGCATACATGAAATTTCTGACGTGGTCATACATAGCCTTACCTTTCTTTGGAAGGTGTGATCTAAATACCACTTGTAAAGTACAGGGTTGGAGTCTTCCCTCATTGAGACTCTAAGCATAACATCTTCAGTGATATTCACAGGGTTGCAATTCCTCTCACAGCTATGAGGAACCAAAAGAAAATGGCATTTAGTGAAATAAAAAGAAGTGTCTCCTGAGAAAATTAATGGGTCCTACCAAATGGGTTCTAAAATTTGCGGCACAAGGATATCCTCAGGAGGGCAACTTGGTTTCTAAACTGTTCTTCCGTTGAGCAGCTTTTTCCAAGAGGTAGTGTATAGCTGATCCCTCTTAGCAACATAAAAATTCAATTTTCAGTTTAATTTTTAGTAGTTCACACTCTAAATATGGTTTGGTTTTACAAGCATAAAAGAAAAAAATCTTGGAGCTGGTGTTTTAGTAGTCTAACTGGAAGCACAACAGCAAAGAATGCTAGTCAATATTGTAACTTGTCAGTTCAGAGAGAGGTTTGCATCATCATTAATACAAAGACATTTCAAACCAAGGCACTTAATTTGGGCTACTTATTTGACAGTCACAAACCACAGCCTCTTAATTCAAGCATCGTGTGATTTAGACATCTTGTTAATATGTAATTTGTTTTAACCATGATTTGTTGAATAAGTCACAATGGCTGGGTCTATGCATCACATTAAATCATAAACCAAAATCAAAAATCAAATCATGGGAAAATAAGGTAATCATGGGACCTTAATAGCAGATCAGCACATCAGTCATGTGTTTCAATTTAGCATTTAGGCCTTGTCCAGTAGAACAAAGTCAAATGAACTGCCTTAGTCCAATTTGTGAAGCCAAAAAGGGATGGACTGTAATCCATGAATTTCAGGGTCTGCATGCACAATAATAATTGGGCATCCAGAAGGGTGTCCCATTCTTTTACAATCACATGGCTTAGCTTTCTAAAGAGGTTTCTCCACCATCCAATGTAAGGAATAATAATGCAAGGTTGCAACACCTGATTTGCAGGCTCAGATCTCGTTTTGCCGTGATGTACAAACATTGTTCATCCTGCTTCTCCTCTTTCTCTGGGGTTTTGACTGTAACCTTCACTGTCACTGCAGAGCTGGCAGGAGGCAAGCAGTTGGGGGGGATCTGGATCTCTCTTTGTACGGTGTCGATAGACTGCTGCTGCACACATTCATCCCACTGAGGCCAGCAGAACCCTGCAAAGTTTTCAGTTTTCAAGCAAGTTATTTGCACTTTCTCATCTACCCTAGAACCAGGACAAACATGGTCCTGTGCATCTTGAGTTACCTCAGAGCTGAAGTCATTGGTTCTGTGTTTTAAAAAAACAGAGTTTGCCCAACATAATAGAGAGATGGACAGGGCCAGATTAAGGCCAATTGATGCCTAAGAACAGCCCAACAATGGTGCCCCTTGGCTCTTCCGTTGCTGAACTGACAAGGCATTAAGACTTGATAAGTGCTGAAAAGTCTAGTGTGGCAGTGAAAGAGTTAAGAGTATGATAGCTAAGGGAAAAAACTGTGATGTCCACCTTCCCTTGGTGCCCTAAACATGGGCTTATCTTATTCAGGGCTGGAAACAGATGAATTTCTCCTTTCAAGAATCAGAATGTCCTTCCTGCAAAAACCGTAAAGCATCACACCATTGTTCCCCTTTCCAGAACTCCATGCTCAGCTCATTACAGAATTTCCACTTTTCTGGCCCTCCTTTTCCTGAGGTACTCCGCAAATTCCTTCCAAAATCCCACCACTCTCTTTTCCTTCTTAGACCATTTGTGTTCCTTATTAGGACATACTATATCTGGCCTGAAAAATCCAGATGGCCACTGGACAAGCCCATGCTGGCTGGGGAATTCTGGGAGCTGAAGCCCACATGACTTAAAGTTGCTAAGGTTGAGAAACACTGCTCCAAAGATTGCTGAACTTCAGCTTGAAGTTGCCTTAGGAAAAAGGGTCAGTTACAGGAAAGATGTTGGGAGTTACAGGGCCCCAGGCTGGTAATCTTTCGCTTAGAACTTTTCTTTCTTATTGTAAAGAGCTTGAGAAATAAGGCAAGGAAACACACACACACACACATACACACACACACTTACCACAAGACCAACTGAAGAGCGAATTGTTGCTGTCCACCTCAGGCCAACCCAGGATAACTGTTGCAAAGATGCCAGCATGGCGGCTGGGTGAAATATATATCCTATTTTTCCCCTTGTCGTCCTGAAGCAACAGGAATGCTAGGAATCAGGACAGAAACATCCCTCTGCAAAGTATTTTATCAGTGGCAGTAGATGCTTCCAGACCTCCTTGTTTAAAGACATAACTGAATAACATAACTAAATAGCATAACTTAATAAATAACATAACTAACATACTATAGCTAACATAAATAAATAACATCCACAACATCAACAGAGAACCAGTTTGGTGTGGTGCTGGCCTAGAAACCAGGATGCTGTGAGTTCTAAGTCTCCTTTCGGCATGAAAGCGAGCTGGGTGACTTTGGACCAGTCCTCTCTCTCAGCCCCACCCACCTCACAGAGTTGTTGTTGTGGGGAAAATAGGAGGCAGGAGGATTAGGTATGCTCACCGCCTTGAGTTATATATAAAAAAGGGAGGATAAAACTATCAACCTCATCATCATTATCTCCTTAATGACACTTGGAAAGGAACCTACAACCATTTTTATCTTGCCTTAGTAAAGACTTCCAGATGTGCTGGGACTACAGCTTTCATCATCCTCAACAACAGCAACAACAAAGAGCAATTGCTCATGGTGTCTGAAGAAGGTAAAAGCTTTTAGTCCCAACACTTTCAGAAGACACTAAGTTCGAGAAGCTTACGTTGGCATCGTTAGTCCCATTTTATAAGCCAGGAATTAAGGTTGAGAGAGATGGACTTTCCCAAAATGTTTACCCAGCCTCTCTGCAGACCAAAGCTATTTGACTCCAAAGCTTTTTAATGACATATGTTTTACTGTTTCGTTGGACAATTTTCTTATCTACAGTCTCCGAGTTTTACTGAAGGGAAGCCTCAACATCTTTTAAGTAAAAACAATGGCAATAAATATGATTCTGTAATTCTCTGCATCATTCAATCCATTAACTCCTTTTTTTTTTTTTTTTTTTATGCTAAGACAAGATTTATTGTGAATCCTTCTTGTCTTGAATAGCTGCCGTTCCTGCCCTTATAAGTCCAGCTATGAAACAAACTTTGTTCCTTTGGTGAAGACATTTTTTTAAGGGTAGAAATCGGATATCTTTTTCTAGCCAGTCACCACTGCTTTATTTATTTATTATCCTCTAAAGACTATGAAGGGATCCCAGTAAAATGATCAGGGCTGAATTGGGGGACCTTTTTGGGGTGGGGGAGAAGTTTCCAGCCCTGCACTCCAGGGCACAGTCCAGAAAGCAACAATCATACAGATGTAATGTAAGGATTGAGGTAAAACCCAGAATCTTGGAAATTGCAAAAGGAATGTCCAGTCTTTATTTATCAGTGACTTCATTAAGGTGGAATCTCTTTGAATGGTTTGAATTTCTTCTTCCCAAGCTTTATTGCAGCCCAGACTAAGCCTCCCTCTATAGATAAGCTACTAACAAACTCCTCTCCCATTGGTTGGTTGTTTGTATCTGACATCCTGTTACTTTCCCAGCCTCCCCATG
This sequence comes from Python bivittatus, assembly GCF_059951505.1. NCBI lineage: Eukaryota > Metazoa > Chordata > Lepidosauria > Squamata > Pythonidae > Python > Python bivittatus. Next base: position 5,416,656 of record NW_028277042.1, on the reverse strand, counting down.
ATCTCTCACAGAGGGATAAGTTTAGATAAGTTTAAATAAACCAGTTGAGGACTGCACATCAGGCAAACTCTGATTTAAATCACTTGTGGGATTCAGGTTCATCACTCAATAAAAAAAGAAAAGAAAATCATTCATGTGTAGAAATTACCCCAATGGGCCAATGTGATCTTGAGGAATCAGATAAGATTCAACAGTTTTGAACTGCACTTGCCAGTTTAATTCAGAAATCTGATTTGATTCGGAGGTTTAATCAAACAGCTTTCACACTGAAGGGATACCCTATAAAATAGCTCTAGGAAGCCTAGCAGAATCAGAACTGTCTCCAACTTATTTTAATAAACAATCTGGAAAATTACATCATCACATTGCAGGGTTAAGCAGCATGGGAAGGATTCTAAAAACAGAGATGGGGGACTATGTGCTGTTCCAGGAATGGGATGCTATTTTAGGACCACAGACTCCTTTTGCCATCACTAATCAGTCAACATAGCCCTGGTTTGAAGTTGGTTTGCTTATGGCTACATTTTCAGGCTAGGCAACAAAGAAGTAGCAAATCTCCTGCGTTCAGGTGAGCTGAGTCCTAAACTAATGTTTCTCAGTTCTCCCCTTTAAGGGGTTAGAGTAGTGTTTCTCAATCTTAGCAACTTTAAGATGGGTGGACTTCAACTCCCAGAATTCCCCAGCCAGCCACGCTGGCTGGGGAATTCTGGGAGTTGAAGTCCACCCATCTTAAAGTTGCCAAGATTGAGAAACACTGGGTTAGAGGCCACAGCTGCAAATAGTACATTGTTCACTGCACGATTAGTCTGTTTTAATATGACTCCCAAATAGCATCATTGAAATATCGCTAAGATTAATTTTTGAGCTATCTATCCCCTCTATACTCTTTCTGAATGTACCTCCTTTTCTTCAAAGTCTTGCCAATACTCACAACTCTTCTTTTACCATTTGTGCTGGATTGCTCTTCATCCACCAGAGGATCTGTTCAATGCCAAGAACACAGGAGAAGTTTGAAACATCACCAGTCAACATAGGACTGAATTGCTCTCTATAAAGCATGGACCCACCCATTTTATATTAAAGATGACTAAAAATAGTTTCTAGAAAGACTGGATTTGGATATGTTAAAAAGAAAGGAAGATTTCAATTGGAAAAGTTTTGGTTCCATGGTTGCTAAATCTAGACTTCTTCTGTCCTAAAAAATTTTCATCACTCGATCTTGGGAGCACAGAACAGTATATATAAATTGAAGGGGAAGTAAAGTTGATCCTAAAATTTCCCATTGCTTTGTTAAACAGTTTTATCCTACCCAGTCACTGCACTGCACGATCAAGGATCCATGATTACCTTTTTTATGAGAACTGTTAGACACTGTGACAGCTCCAGCATCAACGCTCATGTTGGAGAAGGCATTCATCGCAAACACTTTGACCAGAAAAGTACCTGAAAAGAACACATAGCAAAAAAAAAAAAAAATTAATAAGATTCACAATTAAAGATGAATCTTGAACATTCAAAGATGAGCTTGGCTGGGTAGAAGGTCTTGGTATTTCAGAGGTCTAGATAGGATGGATGGCAGAGACTCTGGCAAGGCAGAAATAAGCCTTATGGATGAAAAAGTCTGTCTGATTGCAAAAGTTTGCGATTAAGCTTGGAAGGATGTGAATGAATGAACTTTTCATCCCAAATATCTGACAACCAAGCACACTGGATATTTTGGCCAATCTCAGCAAGCTACCCTTTTTCTCCTGTTATGACTGAATTTCTGATATCTTCTGCTTCTTCTTTTCACTCCCATCTCATGGTTCAGCAATCAGCAACAAAAAGAGAAGCATTCAGAAAGCCAGAAAACACTAGTAATTGGCAATATCCTTCCTGCCAAGTATGGATCTCGGCAGTTGGCCAACAATGCCACGCCAGGGGCTTTCTGAAAGTAAGACTGGTAAAATGTTGATTAGCTGGCTATGCCTGATGGAAACTGAAACAAGATTTTCATATTTTGATCAAGACACTTCAGAGTTTGTTCCCTTTCTTAACCCTAACCCTCACTTACCCTTTTTAACATGGTGCTTCACCTTTGTATATATTACTTAGAGGGTTGGGCTAGGAATGAGAAACTTGGGTTTAGCTTCATTAATGGAAATCCCCTCACTGACTATGCTAGACACTCTCTTTCAGGAAGGAAACTTGGGAGTAATGTGTTTGGTGCCTTGAATACTTGGATGAAAGGTAGCATATAAATCAAACAGATATAGAGAGAGTCTATTGCGTTACAATACCTTCAGAATTCACTGGGATTGTATAGATTTCAGACTTTCCTTCAAGGAAGTCTTTCAGGTGGGAAAATGTTTCATTCATCCCGGTCACTTCAAATCTCACTTTTTCAGGAGAACCGCAATGTACAGAGACTTTGATTTCCAGGTCTTCTCCTAATTCCAAGGAGTCAGAAGTTAACATGGCTTGGAGACCAGAAATTGGCTCAACTAAGTGAACAGTAAGGATTTCTATGACCTCTGAATCTGTGGTGTTGCTGGTGGCAACTATTTCAAGGGAATGCACCCCAGGACCAATCATCCGTTGAGATACCCCATCCAAGGTCAGATTATGAGGAACAGTTCCTATTTTTGTGCTTGACTCCATCACAGTCTTGTTATCACTTAGTACAGTGTAGGTTACTTCAGTACCTGAAAGACAAAAAAAATTCCAAAATCACTTAAAGGTAGTGTCAATTGTAACAAACTCTATATGCCTTCATTATACAAATGAATTTGCTTATTTAGCATATTTATACAGTAGTTGTTATACACATACACAAATACTGTGCTATATGTATTAAATAAATGCATTTGGATGGATAGACAGACAGACAGACAGTGGTCATGCTGGCTGAAGATAAAGGGAATTGCAGTCCAACATATCTAGAGGCATCTGTGAGAAAAAACAGCTTTACAATATAAGATAGCAATTCTAATATCCCTTAGAGAATGCAGCCTTTTTCAATGGGTGTATAAAAATGGAAAGAATGTGGTTTATTTCCCCCCATCCTTTTTTTATTCCTTTTGTTATGCTGTACATTTCAGTTGTAAGCCTGAGGGTAGAGTCTCTCCCTTTGAATTCACCTCTTAATTATTTATATGCCATTCCTGCTGAAGAATGTAGCCTAAATGCTTTAAACAAATCAGAAGATCCCTTGGACCTGCATTGGGAGAGAAAACTTATGGAGAGCCTTAGAATTGGCAATGAAGATATCAAAGTGGTGGATAGTTTCTGCCTTTTAACTGTCAACAGTAAAGGAAACAGAAGTCAAGACATATGAGCACTTGGGAGAGCAGTCATGAAGGGCTTGGAGAAGATATTCAGAGGCCATGATGTGTCTATACCTATAAAGATCAGAATCGTGCAAGCCATAGGATTCCCTGTGATACTATATGGAAGTGAAAGTTGGACTTTGAAGAAGCAGAATAGGAAGAGTACTGATGCTTTTGAGCTTTGGTGTTGGAGAAGACTCCTGAGAATACCACGGACACCCAAGAAAGCAAACAAATGGATCATCGAACAAATCAACCCAGAGTTCTCACTTGAGGCACAAATGACCAGGCTGAAATTATTATACTTTGGGCACATTATGTAAAGACCTATATCTCTGGAAAAGGCTCTAATGCTGGAAAAGGGGGAAGGAAAGAAAAGAAGAGGATGACCAACAGCAAGGTAGACAGACTCAGTTATAGTGGCAATGAGTGCATGGTTGGAAGACCTGAAAGACCAGGTTAGGGACAGATCATCATGGAGAAAATCTATCTATGTAGTTGCTAAGAGTTGAAAATGACTTGATGACACATAATCAATCAATCAAGTAGCCGTTAAGATCTGATTCCCAATAGGCACTTTGAAATATGCAGGATGCAAACGTGGCACTTGTTTGCAACTCTCTAAAGCAACCATATATTTTCTGAGTTTCTGGCACCCACCAATCACCTTGCTAAGATAAGCATTTTAAATCATCTTTACGTAAGAATTTTCTCTCATTCTTATTTCCTTTTTAATTGCCGTTTTTGCCTACCTTCCTGAAGAAAGCAAGCGCACGCAAACCCTTTATATTTGTCATCAGATCTTTTTTTTACATCTTAATAAGAAATGTTGTTGCAAGTGGCCAAAAAACCAAAATGGCTGCTCCTCCTTCCAGTCTATGAACAAACATGAACTTAGTTGGCAGCTCATCCTACTGCTCTCAGATTGCCAGAGACAATCTGTCCAATTTTCCCTGCTGGTAGAGTTGGCCCTGATTTCAGAATTATAAGCGTTTTTTCAAGAGTATTTTTCTTTGTAGAAAAGATTTGGATGCTTTCAGGAATTATTCTGATTAGCAGAGGTCTATCTTATGCACTGGGAAGGTATATTGTTTGAATGGCTACTGGAAGACAGAGGCTATACCAACCTCCATCAAGTTCTACTTGAATCCATAATGGTTCCTCATAAAGGGTCCTGCAGTGAGAGCTGTTCCCCGCTTCATATTTGTTGAAGCACCCGGTCACAGTGAGCTTATCCATTTTATCTTGAACAGTGATGAGTTTTTGAGCAGTTACATGCCACTCGCTGGTAGTGCATTCCACAAAGACGGTGAACTCGCCCGGCACTGTATAGCAATGAGTCACATTGCTGTGCAAGCTGTAAACACAAACTAGGACAAATTATCAGCAGATCAAGAGATTTACAGCAAGGCATTGAAAACTGTAATACGTTGGTTCTAGGTCCAGACTGGCCAGATATCACTTCTTCTAGGACATTTAGGGATGAGATGGGAGTCAAAAAAATCAAGACAGTTGGCTGTGACTATGCAATCAAAGCCCTGTCCTTTTTTACATGGGTACGGTGGTGCACTGGCTGGGAAGACGGGAATGGTTGTCTAAACACATCCAGAGGTGATCACTTTGGCAAAGCCCGCTCTTGAGTCTCATTGACTCTTAGATGCAACTGCAATTTCTTAAAAGTGGAGTCCTCGGGGTTCTCCGAGCTTGGTTGTTTTCCTGCAAACATTTTGTTACCCGGCTAGGTAACGTCTTCAGTGCTAGAAGGGAGTGGGGTTTGCTCTCTGTTTATATACAGTAGTTTGCCATGTCAGTGTTGGAGGGGGTGGGGGTGGAGGCACAGTTCCACAGTTCAACCCGGAGCTACATATATTTTCTTCTATTCCTTAAAAGTCTCTGCCTCATTTTCTCCAAAAGCTTCCACTGACCTCGGAGGGTAGTAGGGATCAACCGTGTTTCCATCTCCCATGCTGATTATGCAGGAGAGGTTTCCAGAGTACGGTGACAGGAGCCACTTCAAGGAGATGGTGACATTTTCCAATACAAAACTGGTCTCTGTCACCGCCAACTGCAAGCCTGTAAAAGAGCACAGAGAATGCCATCCCCTTGTGGATCCAGTGAAAACTCAAGACCTTCTCAAATCTTTATTTCACTCACCAAATGGGATCAAATATTCTCCATAAAAATTATAACCATTTCAATCATAACAAGGAAACCTGTGAAACAAAAGCTAACATTATCAACACTGTACTCTCATGTTAAGCCTCCGAGATCTTTACAGAAGAGCCCTCAGTGTTAAGACTGAGCCTGCAAGCAAAGAAGTGAAACTATAATAGAATATTAAATAGAATAATATAAAGGTAAAATGATGACGAATGTATTGCAATACTAAATGTTTTGGTGTAGACTCCAATAATATGAGTATTATATAAAAATATAGGAAGAGTTCTCATCTAATCCAGTATTCATTCATTTATGATCACAGATCAGATAGAAATAAAATATCAATCATAAAATGCAAAGTGTACAATTAACATTTTCAGCTAATTACCTGGAATCAGCTTTTCCAGCTCAGTAGGAAGTTCAGACAAGAATTATTTTCAAAGGGTAAAATGATTTGTTTGGTTTCAGCTTTGCTGTCTACTTAAGGTGATTTTGAAAAACATTAAAATCCAGCTTTTTCACCATTAAAAATAATGCCCAGGCAAGAACCCAACATTTGCAGGAATCTGAACAACTCTGTAAATTATTATAGGCTGGCAGCAAGTTGGGAAATACTGGCTCACGTGTCTCTGTATCTCAGAGATCTCGTTGCTTGCTGCTGGAAAAAACAGACAGCTGGCTGGCATTTTCAAAACTGGGTTTCTACACAGATTTCACTAACCAACTCTGGCCTCCCTGGACTGTGGGTAGAAATGGTGACTGCTTACCTTCCATACACTGGTATTGGACAGACAGGTAGCTTCCCAAACCTGGACAAGGGTCCCCAAAAAAGGTTCCATCGGCTGCAACTTGACATGCTTGGAGCCCGTGGCATTGCCCTGCAAAGATTAAGATGACCACTTGAATTAATACTGCAAAACAGACAGGGCATAGTTTTAAGACTGAGTAATTTAGACCCTGGATCAGGGTGCCAAAAATGCAGTCCTGCACATGCAGAGTTAGACACACACATACCCCATTGATTTCAGTTTCTCATTTTTGTAGATGGATGGATAGATAAATGTAGACAGGAAGGTACGTAGGCAGGAATGGATGGATAGATGATAGATACATAGACAGACAGAGAGACAGACAGATAATAGATAGATAGATATAGATAGATAGATGTAGATAGGAAGTTAGATAGGGATGGATGGATGGATGGATGGATGGATGGATGGATGGATGGATGGATGGATGGATGGATGCAAAGATAGATAGATAGATAGATAGATAGATAGATAGATAGATAGATAGATAGATAGATAGAGATGGATGGATGGATGGATGGATGGATGGATGGATGGATGGATGGATGGATGGATGATAGAGAGATAGATCGATAGACAGATCAATAGACAGATAGACAAAGATGTGTCTGTGTGTGTATTACTACACACACGTCAAAAGAACACTGAGCTGGGCTAATGATGTAAATACAGATAATCCCCAGTTTAAGTTCTGTTCCCAAGATCTGTCCTTAAGTTGAATTTGTATATAAGCTGGTATTATACAATAATACTGTACAAGTACTATTGTATAATTAACTCTAATCATTGTGTATTTAACTCAAATTTTGCTACAATAGGCTCTGTTCTTAACTATGGGTAACCAGGCATTCTTAACCCAGGGACTACCTGTGTACACTTTATCCATTTAAAAAGTTCTTCTCATTTAATTCTTTTTTCCCCATTTTACACCCAATTTTCCTTCCTACCCTCTTATGTCTTCATTTGTTTCAATGCCTTCAAAGGAAAACTCATTTATACTCCCTAGGGCCTAGAACAAGTGGTAGCACCTAGCCAACTTTAGCAGATCTCAAAAAAGCTAAGCAGAATTGGATTTGTTAGCATCTGGACTGGTGAGAGACCATCAGGGAATGCTTGGGCTGTAGGCTAGACCAGGAAGCTGTAAAACCATCCAGACTGAAGGCAAAAGCATTTCAATATAGTTGTCAAGAAAACTACATGGACATGTTCACGAGATCGCAGTGAGTCAAACTTGACTCAAGGTAGTCTTTACTGTTACCTTTTTAGGCTTCCAAAGGCTTACCTGCAACTTCATCTTTTACGCTAATCCAACTACATTCTTCTTCGTCATCAAACTCCAGGGGAGTCTCAAGGACACAATAGTGAGGAGTTTTCCGCCCGTAGAAGCTGTCTCCGATCTGAATGACTTCTCCTGATCCACACTGCACTGTGGCATTGGAGTTGTCACAAGCAATACTGTGGCCTGATTCTGGACAATAAGGAATAATGAAAGCAACCTGAGGTTTCTTTACCTTCTAATGCAGCTTCTCTAATGAGGTGCCCTCCGGATATGTTGGACTTCAGTATGTGAAATTCCAAAGACAGCCAAAGACCAGGCTACCTGGGAATTATGGGAGTTGAATTCCAGAACATCTGCTGGGCTAAGTTGGGAAAGCTTTCCTTAACTGGTCCACTTGGGAGTAATAGATAGGGCTGCTGAAGCTGGAAGACACCAAGTCTGTGTCAGTTTTGTGCTGCTTTGTAGCACAATTTCTCACAGTTCATGGTTTATGAGAAAGGATCAGGGCCAGAAATGTTGTTAGCCACTACTCCCAGCAGTCCAGCAGCCTTAACAAGCATAGATGTTGGTAAAGAATGCTAGGAATTGTCTTTCAGCCCCATGTGGATGGCCAACAAGACAGAAAGGTTGAAGCTGTTGCAGTGATGAATGAATGAGTAATTTTTATTACAAGTCAGAGATCCATCAAGCAAGCCAAAATAAAAACAATAAATGAAAATACTGTAAAATGAGATAAGAACAATACAACCCTCTAATAATCTACACAATATAACCAGTAATCAGCTGCAGATTAATGTGCCATTAGCAAAGCATGGGTTCCGTAGGTTGAAAATGCAAATTTAGTGACAGCTTGCATTGTTTTAGAGTCTTTCTCTGCCAGGAGTTTCACATAATGTTCATCTGGTTGCCTGGGAAATGGCCTAATGAGGGGGGTGAGGAGTTGCTACGAGTATCGTTATAGACATTAAAATGGAGTGACATGTGGGTCAGTCATTCAATGTTCTCAGACTGGCAGGGGGAAATCTTTTCTGCACAGGCAGCTTTCTGAAACTTGCCCTCCAGAATAGCTGATGGCAAGATGTCAAACCACAATAATGTAAAGGTCCTACAGAATATATTAACTGTGAGCTAATCACGATATTGGGCTGGTCTGAAACTCTAGGCCAGGGCACTAAATTGGCATCTCTTGGAAATAAACCTCCATTGGTTCTCTTCTCCCACAAAAGCACACATTTAAACAAAAAGGCTAAATGTAGCCACCATTTTTATTTTCAGTGAGCGCCTTAACTAGTCCCACATGCATTTTTGTGAAGAAAGATGAGCCATTTTTCTGTTCGTTTATTTCTTCTGATTAAAAGAATCTTTACAAATTTAAAATCAGTGGAGATAGAGGAATGGCAGGTACCCAGAGACGTACCTATGGACATCATGTTGCCTGCCACCCATCATGTTGCCTCTAAGACCTTGGGCAGACTGCTGGTCAGAGAAAGCACGGCTGGGCTACAAACTAAAACCATCAGGGAAGGCTGTAGCTTAGAGCATGTCCAAAATACCAGCATCTCTGGGAAAGATGCTTGTTGCAGACATGGAAAACTCTGCTGTTCAGTGCAGTCCACACTGAGCTTAACAGACAAATAGAATCATTCAGCATGGTTCTAGGTTCATGCTTGTCCAATCAGCCCTGAGTTCTTACATGCAATTGTAGAAGAGGCGTCAGAGAACTTTCCTCCATAACTGCCACCTCCTGCCCCAGCTAACTGCTGCAACTTACTAGGGCAGAGATAGGAATTGCTCTCCATTGCCTTGGCCATCTTTTAGAAAGGAAGCACAGGCTGACCACACTGCATTGGACACTGATGCAGGCAGAAATCCGCTCCATCTAACTTGCCCTTTTGCCATCTCTTATGCTTGGTTTTACATCCCTAGGCAGCAAAAGCTTAGCAATCAAACGTTAGCCATTATAATCTAGATGGTTTTCTGTGTGTCCTAAAAGGCACGGGTGTGGGTTCAGTTACTTACCGAACTCACAGATAAAGTCAAACTCCTGGCTACAGTTCTCAGTTACTCCCCACTGGTAGCCAGCATTCTTCAGGATATAACCACACGATGATGCAAAGACCGAGGGCGGATCTTGGAACCACTTGCTGTAGGTGATGTTCGAAGTATCCAGCCAAATCATGGATCCTGCACAGAAAGAAACTGATATAGCAAATACAGGCACCACAACATATTTCATATGCCGCAAACAGAAGTGTCCATCAAGATCTCCTTCCTTGCCAGCAATAGCAGAGTGAGGTTGGATCTCAGAATACATGTCCCTGCAACCCAAGGATCACCCAGGAGATCCCTCAAAATGTAGTGGGTGATCAGGATAGCAAACAAGCCAGTGTTGATCCCTTGGCTACCATGGCAATGTTGTACCCACTGGGCTGCTGTTTCTTGCCATAGCATCTTTTTAATAAGAGAATTTAGCAAAATGGCTAAGATACCTCTTCCATCAAGTTTGTAATCATTCATTGATTTTAATTCTGAGTTTAATATTTTAAACTGGCATTTTTGCTTTTAAAGCTGTGAGCCACCTTAGATGCTTATGTAAGTAGATAGGTGGCTCTCAGGGCAATCTGTCAATCAGGAACAGCTCTGCCATGCCTTGTTCCCTTCTGATATGCACCTCGATAACTGCACATCTTAGCCCTCTTCTCCCCACCCACCTCAATATCAGCACATTCATTGCCATGCTGAAAAGGCAATCTATGCCATGGTTGAGATATGTGCAGGAACTCTGCATTATTAAGAACATTTGTGGACACGCTAACCTGGAAGAACAGATTTCTCCAGTCTGGTGCCCTCCAGACACATATGAATACAGTTTATTGAGAATTGGCATCCTATCCATCTGGAAGGCAGATCATGAAAGGTTGGCCTCCCTGATTCTTCCCATTTTATCTTCACAACAGCTGGATGAGGTCAGTTAGGCTGAGAGTGAGTGGTCCAAAATCATTCAGCAAGTCTGATACCTGAGCAGACTTGGTCCCAAAGTTGTTGAAAAGCTAAGCAGGTGGGACCAGGGTAGTATTTGAGTGGGAGACAACTAGAGCATCATAGATTCTAAACTAGTTAGGAAGTTAAAAAGAGAAAAGGAAGGAAGGAAGGAAGGAAGGAAGGAAGGAAGGAAGGAAGGAAGGAAGGAAGGAAGGAAGGAAGGAAGGAAGGAAGGAAGGAAGGACCACTTCTGTAGTGTTGCCAAGAAAATTACTTAGATATGTTCATGAAGTCACCAGAATCTGAGCTTCTCATTCCCTTTACAATTTACCTTTCAAGTCTATATCTAGGATTCCATCCACAACCTGCTATACACACAACTGTCCTCAATTTTTCTTACCTTCATTAGTTTCATTTGAAGAGGTATAGGTTATACCGATCCACCACTCCTTGTCCTCAGAGATGTGTTCCTCCAAGAATGTTTGAGTCTCTTCATTCCCAATAAAGGCCAAATGGCCACCTCCTCTTTCACACCAGCTCTGAGCACTTGTGAATGTGCGTTGGAGTCTCACAAATTCATAGCATGAGTGATTGAAAGCCACTTGATACTTCGAACAAGGAATCTCTTCTGCAAGGGATAAGTCCTCTGCTGTAGACCAGGAAATCAGGAGTATGAAAATTATACTAAGAAGATGCATGACTGGATCAACAGTTGATTAGGCTACATTGAGAGACGGAGCCCACCACCAATTCACCACACTTTTTGACTTGGTTTTGTAAACCTATTTCTCTGTTTTCCACCTCTTTTCCTATTGCCTGCAATCTGCAAAACCTTTTGCTTCCAATTTTCTAAAAAATGAAGCTTCTGTGAGTGGTCAGAAAAAAATGACCTGGTGCTAATAATGGACCAATGGATTTGAAAAGGGCCATTGTGCAAATGTCTGTTACAAATCAAAAGAACAAACAGCGAGCTTTAATGAATACATTTCCATGTGAACCAAGAAGATTACATTGATAAGTGTGCACATTAGCCTTATGGCAACCACAGATAAAAGACCCAGTAAAAGAAGCTATTGTATTTTTAGGTGCTGGGCATTTTACTGCAAAATAAGAATTTAAAAACCCAGAACGTTGACTCATCACTGTAATCAGCCAGAAATTCAGTATCCATAGTGAGGTGCTGACATACACTATATGTGTCATGTGAGAGACACATATAACAATTCCAACAATCTTTAAACATTGTGAACGAAGGTGTGTGGAAATTAGATGCACATCCATAGAGACAGACAGTACACATCAAATTCCTGGAGAGTTTAGAAATAAGAAACTTTGTTCCACCACCTCCTAGTATCTCTTCAACCAGCAAATGCATTAACCATTCTAAGAATCATTGTGATGAAAGAGATGGATGGATGAAAATAGGAGTATTGTCTCAAGACTGGCAAAAACCTTTCAGTAAGAACTAGTCTGAGAAAACACACCTACTGTTTCAAGTCTGACAATAAATTGTCACCTTGCCCACCTTGGCTAACCGAAGTAGGATTGGACCTGGTTAGTACTTGAATGGGACAGCACTAGGAAATCCCAAGGTTGTGGGCTACATTAGGAAGCTGAAAAAGAATTCCAGAAAAAGGCAGTGACAAATAACTATCATATTGCTGCCATTAAAACTCCATAGATGTGTCCACTTAGCCATAAAAAGTCAAGTTTAACTTGAGCAAGTCTGCCATATCTATCTCTGTCTGTCTGTCCGTCCGTCCATCCACCCATCCACCCATCCACCCATCCACCCACCCACCCATCCATCCATCCATCCATCCATCCATCCATCCATCCATCCATCCATCCATTCATAGTTACACCAAGCTTTCTTTTCTCAGCAATATAATCTTGGGGGTAAAGTCATTTTATTGTCACTAAATTGAAATTACTGTGTTGGAACTCCCAGCTAATCTCCAGATAGATGCCAATTTTCCTTTGGTCTTCTCTAGGGCTACCAGATCTTGATGAGTGGTTACAGAGTGGCCATCAGGATTTTTTATAGGCCATATATGTTAGCACTAGTCATCCCCTGAAATAAAGTTTCGCTAGCTGCAAAGTAAAATATATGATCTCTTTTTGCAGTGGTGAAGCAACCTTACGAAGATCGGCTTGAGAGTAAGCTTCATTCAACCTAAAATATATTATTTCTGAGCCAAGCAAGATTGTGTTCAGACTGACAAGTGACCTGAATACCCCATTAGTAGCTAGCAGAACCTTAAGCTTTCATGTGTTTTGAAAACAACAGTACATAAAAAGCTATGGGTAGCTATCTGAATGTGTTTATGTTCTGAGTATGTCTCCACCTTGTTGGGTTCCTTGTTGCTGCAAAATGCCAAGCAGCTTTTCTGGGTGTTTTCTGGTAATATTTTACCATTGTCAGAAACCAGTGGCTCCCAGCCAACCACTTCTGCTACTTATAGTTGTCACTATTTTGAGCTGAGAGAGCGGGACTGGCCCAAAGTCACCCAGCTGGCTTTCATGCCTAAGGCAGGACTAGAACTCCCAGTCTCCTGCTTTACTGGAGCCTTCACTAGTAGACCAGACTGGCTCAGATGTTATACTATATTACATGGAATATTTAATATTATACTTTAAATAATATTAAAGTATCATTTATATTCCATTTGGTAGCTTGGAACCAAAGCTTTCCAATTTCAGGACTAGTGTTCTTTACCTTATATTTGTAAATTATCTTATGCTGGTCAATGACCATAATAAAGACTTTGATTTGAAAAAGCTGCAGTGTTGGGAAGTCCTAATCATGGTTACAGATAATAACCTAGTCTATTCCCTTCTTCCTTTTTCTTAGTCATTTTTCTCTCTTCAATGATTCCCCAGCCAAGAAGTCGTGGGGGGAAATAAAAAAAGTCAAGATGGCCACCATGACTACACAACCAAAGCCCATACCATTTTTAACATGCATCACATCTGCATAAAAAGAGATGGAGCTTTGACCACATTGTCATGGATGCCAGCTCTCTATTATTTTCTCAGTTAAACTTTGATTGGCTATCTTACCTAGGGTACAGCTATATTAGTAAATTAGTATATTATACTAATACTACTAATACTAATTATACTAATACATAATATTATTATGTATTAATCTCTTAGTTTTATTTAGGAAAATGATGTCTAAGCTAGCTCATACTGGTATCCAGTAAATATGCCAGCTGAGATTGATGGGAATTGTTTCCAAAATTTTGGAGGACCACAAGTCAGTAAAGCAATGACAGTCATATATCTTTGGCCAGTGCCTCACGTTTATACATTACCTGTTTCTGAAATTTATTAGTCTAAAATGATCATCCATCAGAACTCCCTGGAAACCTCAAGAAATGGCCTTCTGCTATTCCTTCACCCTCTATGCCATGATAGGAACCTCCAGATGATTGGCAAGCCACATGTCCCAGCAATATTGTCCAACAACATTGAGATATAGTGCGGTGGTTTCCAGAGGAAGAAATGGCAGATGAAAATGACTCCAAAAAGCAGAGCTAACAAGTGCAGTGGAATGAAGAACCTGCAAGTAGACTGATAATTCCTCTCTGGAGAAGGAGAGGACTTAAGATTGCCCACAAGTGCTCCAGACAGCTGCTCCTCATCAGGAGACCACTAGATAGCAGTCTCTGGTGGGTTTTGAGCACTGGGAGACGAGGGAATAGCCATCTTGTTCAAACCGCAGTCAGTGCCTTTGAAAGGACACTAAGTTTGCATACTTCCTTTTCTAATCACTTTCAGAAAAGGTATTGTTAACTGCTTTTCAGCTATTAGGAACCTTTGGATCGACATTTGACAGCACCAGGACAGTTTCCCTTCAATCCTTAGCAAAAGAAAGTTTTAAGTACAAGTTCAAGAATTTACATTTTTTTTTTTTAATAAACAGGCAATTAAAACTTCGATTTTAGAAAGTTACAAATGGACTAAGGGTCCACATAAATTTGAAATAAGATTATGGAATGAATTATAAAGAATCCTTCCAATGGAAAAATGTTTTTGTTTTGAATTTAAAAAAAAAACAAAAGATAAAATTTTAAAAATTGGGCACTAGAGGGAACTAGAGGGAGCTAAAGATTACAATTAAAGGAGAAGAACACATAAACTCAACTTACAATTACAGAATGAAACAAAAAAATCTAACATTGGACAAATTGAAGGATATTTTTGAACAATGGACTCAGAAGTTAATTTTAATAGTGTCAATAGAGACATCTGCTTCTATGGAGAAACTGTGTCTAAAAGATGTTATGGAAGAGGAACAGGTTCTACCTGGCAAGATTGAGATTGAGTTGAATGTGGATTACAAATGACAGGCTACAAGAATGACATGGAAAAAGATGTTATACCGGACATACAAAAGAAACTGGCTGATGTCTTAATAATGAAAAGAGATATACAAATGACAAACTAAAAGAGTGACCTGGGTAATTTTCCTATATTGGATTTACAAAAGAGGCTTTTTAAGGTTTTGAAGAATCTCGTGAGAAGGGACAAAGAAAAAAATAACAAGAAATCAAACTCTATGACAATATTTGAATGGACTAAATATTAAGATTGCTAGTAGTAAAAGGAAGGAATATAAAGTTGGTTTATTTGATCAAGGTTAAAATAGATATGTTGTTATCTCTGGTAACCCTTAATGGACTTTTGCTGACACCAAGACTGAAATGATGAGGCTTTATGGATTTCCTTATAAGAGATGGGATATTAGAAGAGATCATTTCTTGTATTTTAAGAGAAGGTGATACGTTACTAAAATTGTTGTGATGAAGGTGGGCAGTCCCTTCTTTATATATTTTTTCTTCACTATATTCTTTTTTCTTTCTTTCCTCTTTCTCTTTTTTCCTTTTTTCCTTTCTTTTCTGCACCTTCTTTCTTTTTATTCTTCTACTTTTTTTTAGTTTGTATTAGTTTTTTACTGTTGTGATTATAATCTTTAATAAAATTACTACCAGGGAGAGAATGAGAGAGAGAGTGGTATAGTGGTTTAGATGTCAGACCACATCCAGAGATGCCACCCTGAATGGAAATCATTCAATGACCTTGCCCAGTTACTGTCTCTTAGTACAATCTATCCCCAGGGCTGAAATTATACACTAGAAGCCACACTAAATGCTGGAGAAAAGGGTAGATAGAAATCTAAACAATAAATCAATGAATAAATAAATATATGCTGGGATACACTGGGATACAAAATACATCGTAGCTCAGCAGCGTCTGGAAGACTAGTCATTCCCAGCCCCAGGGTCTTCCCCATCACTAGTTTGCTTTTCCTCCATCTCACAGAACAGTAACTGCCAACCAACCGTAGGTCATAAGAAAGACAATGAGGGGATTATGACACATGCTATGACAACTGTCTCCTTGAAGGCAGTTCAACAGCAGAGCCAGTCTTCACTAAACAGAAAGGGCTAGGTGATGGGCAAGACAGAGGCTGGCTCTCTATCCAAGTGGCAATGTAGATTTGAATTCATAACCCTAATAGCACCAGAAAGGAATAAGCCTTTAACTTTTGGGCAGAGATGAGTTCTGTTTTATGATACCTATTTCCTGATACCAATAAATAGGCAGTCAGTCCAGCTGGTGCCATGCAGCTAACCAGGTGAGTATTATTATTATTATTATTATTATTATTATTATTATTATTATTATTATTATTAATACTACTACTACTACTACTACTATTACTATTTCATCAAGGAATTGATTGATTGATTTTGATTGATTGATTGATTGATTGATTATGTGTCATCAAGTCATTTTCAACTCCTGGCAACCACACAGATAGATTTTTCTCCAAGATCTTCTCCAGATTTTCTCCATCAACGAATAACATAGCACAAAGAACAGACAAAAAGAAAGAGAAACACATCTTTGACAGATGCTCTTTGAAAATGTGAGCTCCAACCAGGAATCTAGGATTTTTCCAAGTAACATTATAAGATATATGTGCCAACAAAATGGTATGGTTTTTTCCCCCAAATCTACAGCTGTAAGCCAAAATATTTAGTTCTGGTGAGAATGCATTTAATCGGTTTGTTATTCTGCCTGACTTGTCAAGGACTATATGAATGATTTTTCAGCATATTGTTATTGTTCTTGTTCTTGTTGTTATTTTGGTTAATGAAGGGGAAAAGGAAAGAGAGGATGGAAATACTTAAGCAGTCAGCTTTTATCCCAATTTTATTTGTGTGTTTGGTAATATAAACATGAATATTTATATTAACATATTTGGTTCACGACTAACTTTTATATTAATAAAAGTTTATATTAACTTTTCCTCCAGAAATTATCTCTCATTGACTTTCTTCATCTTAGTACCAAGGATTATGCCACCAATGTTTGTTGATTTTTAAGGATCCGAAAACAATTGGAGAAACTGAATACGAAATGATGCTTTTCATGTTAACTCATTCCAAGGAGAAAATGATTCTGATATCCTGATTTTTATTCTTTATGCAAGTAGGTAAGTAGGCAGGGTTTTTCTTAAGAGAACTACTATTTTCCTACTGTTAAGTGTTGACAGTTAATTAAAGGTAAAGAAGATGAGCGTCATCAAGATATGGCTGAAAAGATGGCAGTAAATTATGAGACAGATATATATAAGATAATAAGTTGTGCATTGTGGATAAGACAGAAAAAAATGCAATTGAATAAGGTAAGAATCAAAATAATTTAAAAAGATGGTTGCGCCTATGCTCCTTTTGTTTAGCAGTTATGTTTACAGATGGGAAATATTACCTCTTTTAACCTGCCAACATTATTGCAGAGCTATAAACTATTGAGACTGGAAACAAAATAACAGTATTTTAATTACCAACGGCCATTACATTAATTAAGCAATTGTTTACAACAATACACATTGCCTACTGATCTCAAAAATAGGAGGTAAGGATTTTCTATTCTCATATCTGAAAAGTGTTTCTCAATATTTTCTTGAAGTCTTAATGGTTGTGTTGTACTCATATAACTAACTGCTGCTTTATTACTGAATGACAAGAAAACTCTGTTTTATTACATTTTCTGTGTATTGTGATGTTTGTTGACAGCCTACTTGGAAATGATTAATGGACAGGTAGAATAGGAATATCTGTCATCAATTAATTATGCTGCTTCCTGGAGCCATTTTTTAAAAAAAGAACCATTGGAAACCGAACAAATATTGTGAAGCTCCTACAACAGGATTCTGAACAGTAAATCTTATTTTTTTTAAAAAAAAAAATTGCAGGTAAGCAATGTGCTGACTTTCTTAGGAAATTGGCAGTGATCATTTAAGATTTATTTTCGGCTTGGTGGGAGAAGAATGAAGTTGAGACGTCTGTAGAAGTAGGTCTGTAAGACTAAAAACAGTTTGAGTAAATGGAAAGGCAAAGGAGATCAAATTCAGTAATTTCAGCATTTCTCTCTCCCTCCTTCCCTCTGTAATTCTTCTTTCTTTTGAACAGGACATGGCTGTAAATGGAGTTCAGTTCAGACCTGTTTAAAGATGCTACATTCCAATTTAAAAAGTCAAAAAAGAAATGTTTGAATTCTATTCTGTTAAGATCTCTAAGAACATGATACAATCCACAAAGTTACAAGCACTTCTGGTGATAAAGGGAGTTAGTATCCTTTAGATAAAAATATACAGAGCATCTTGAGAGTGAATCACCGAATTTCTGCATCAGGTAAGAATCTTTCTTTCCTCTGCTGCCCAAAGTACCAAAGGAACTGTGTGGAAGTTGGAAAAGTGCTGGTTAAGTCTCAATGAGATGCAGAAAGAATCTGGATTAGGAATGGAAAAGCTGGATGGTTTTTCAGGAGAAGCTGGAACTGGCTTAATTTTCTATGGAAGCAGTGACCAGGTGACTAACTTATTTTAGTTCTAATATTTCTATTCTCAGTCAGAATGGAGCTTTTAATTTCTTTGTAGTTCCTTTTTTTCTAGGCCTGTGGATGAAAACATGATGCCTCACCAGAAGAAATGAATGTGGCTGCCAGAGTTTTGACAGATGACTATACGATGAAGACTACTGCAAAACTTATCCAGAACTCTTACCGATCAACAACTATTCAATGAAATATGTTTTTGAAACTTTCAGCATTCAGAACCATTCCTTACACTTGAACTGACTGTTACCAAACAAGAATTCATGATGTTACTATGACATCATCCTGCCATGGTTACCATAGAAATCCATTCCTATTCATCAGGAATAAGTCAGAACAGTTCCTGCTGGGGATAATGGACTTTCAAATAGGAAAGCATCTTATTAGAATTACTCAATACATGATTACCACAGCAAGACTTCTGTATGCACAATTTTGGAAAACCCAGACACTACCAACAATACAAGAATGGTTGTTAAAACTGATGGAAATGGCAGAAAACGATAAACTGACTTGCTTATTAGAGGAAAATTCAAATAATTATTACCTTAAAGAATGGAAACCATTGATGGACTATTTGCAAAATGCAGGCAGGGCAAAGCTTACATGGGGATTTGAAGATTAGATTATAAATGTAATGGGATATGTTTTGACAAAGAATTATTCCTACTCAATGCATTAAAAACTAGCACTTATGACACTCTTATTATTCTTAAGACCAGAGATAGATTGGAAGCTATCTACTTTTCATGTCTTTTTTCTTTTTCTTTTACTTTATCTCATTTTTTCTTTTCCTTTTTTTTATAATTTGTATTTTCAATTTTCTTTTTCATTTCTAACTTTTAACTTTGTAATTTTAAAATCTCAATAAAATACTATTTTAAAAAAAGGAATAAGTCAGAACAGCAGATATTCAGAGCGGCTAGGCTAATTTAAAACTGGATGGAGTTATCCATAAATCATTGCTTAGATGCAAAGATCTTGGACTGTGGATTAAAAAATGGGTGCAGGGCTATCTGCAGGGTGTAGTCAAAAAAACCACAATGACAGCTGCGATGGTGCAATAGAAGCTCACTCATTTTTTAGGTGTTGCTGCCATCTTGACTTTGCAACACACCTGAATGGGTGAAATGTGTAGAAAGTCAGAACCACAATGGCAGAGGTTGGAAACCTCATCTTTAGTTCATTTTTCTGTTTTCTCCTGCCCAAGGGCAGCCCAGATTACATTCTCATCTTCCAAAGTGGGCTTTGTATTCAGTTTAAAAAGCAAGTTAAAAATTCTTCTTTCCTTCCTTCCTTCCTTCCTTTCTACTCTATTCAATAAAACAGAATGAAGGGGAAAAATAAAACAATAACAGAAACAGAAAATAAAAAAGAAAGTGATACAATGACAACAAACATTATATATACAGTAAGGGATAGATAAGTAGCTAGATGGTATATTTAAAGTGCAGTTTTAATTTTTTAATCACTTCTATATAAGATGTAAATAATCTGTAAAATCCAAGAGAGAGGGAAATGGATGCTGGATAAAATGGTAGGATAACAGAACATACTTGGAGAACTTCAAGTTAGTTTTATGAGTTGTATCCAAAATGATGACGACTATGGTGAAGTTAACATTCTACAAATACATCTACTAAATCTTCAGTTCTCTCTCAGTTGCCTTTTACAGACTGTTTATATCTTATATAGCAGTGACACGATTAAAAATAAAAACTGCACAAGGGGTTAATAGACATATGAAGTTTTATACAACAGTTTCTTTAAAGGATGACCATGTTTCACTGTAATCCCTACAGATGTAGATAAAATAATGTGTTACACCTCTGAAAATCTGAATGCAACTATTTGATGGGGGGTGGGGGGGAGCTCCACCTGAGAAGGTGCCAAAAGGGAACAAACATTCTGGGCGGCTTCTCTGGTTCTATCATCACCTTGTTGCCCTGCTCCTGGAAGAGTATGTCCTAGCTTGCTTATGGCCCTTTCTGACATGTCCAGAAGAGGACTAAGCTCGCACACCTGGCAATTCAGATGCTGAAGAACCAAGCTTTAGTGCCAGTGCTGAAAGTCTGAATGAAGGCCTTGTTGATCTGAACCTGATACTGAGCACTCTGACCTTGAAACTGGAGGTGAGACCCCCATTCCTAAGAACCTTGGTGGCAGTTCTGAGGAGAGCCAGAAGTTAGGAAGATAAAGGAATAGCTCTTTGCAGGAGAAGGTCCTTGAGAAGAGGTGAAGCTTTGCAGAATCTGACCCTAGCAAACCAAAGCTGTTTAACTTCAGCTGTGCATGGGTAGGGAGTAAAGGAGCCTTGGGTTGGCTATTTAAGGCTTCTGGGGAAAAGCACTTCCTTTTTGGAACAACTTTGATGATAGATCTCTCTTGTGGTGCTGTGTACCTGCCAACGGTCCTTGATCATACAATGAACCCCACATCTCTTGCATGTTGGAATTGACTCTCAGGCTGACTAATTGCTATTGCTGACTGACTTCTCTCAACCCAAGCTTGACTTATAGCTTTACAAGCAATACATTATGATGTGAGTTTCACTATTAGGCTGAATTGTCTTCAAGAGCTTTGCTAGGTTATAAAAGCTGGGTATGTTGGAGGCTATTGTAGGCATATGGGTTCTAGGGATGGTAGTTGAGAAAGGCTGGAATACCTTAAATGGCCACAAGATGGAGAGACATCACTAGGGATGAGGGATGATAGCATGCCTTTAAAAAGAGTAGAAACTGCCTCCAACCGCATGGCTGGTTAGGTTTGGGTGTGGAAATCAATCACAAGTTAATGGCACCAGTTTATGAAAGGCTGACCTAAGTGTTCACATGCTAGTGTTGTTTGCGATCTCTATCCTGGTGTTTATGTTCATGCCAAAGGCACTGAACTGGATATTGGAGACAAAATACTTGGCTGCCTGTATGATTATCTGGATTAGGTTGATCTTCATTTGGGATCAAGATTTAGATCTGGCTTTGGATACATCTGGAGGTTGAGTCATGGCAACTGGACTTCTTTTCTTTTGGTTAGATACGTTTCACTGCTTGTCTAAGCAGCTTCTTCAGGCTAGAAAGTTGGTTGGGGAGACCCCATAAATGTCTTCTAGGGTGGCTGCGTTCCTCACTGACATGATGGGGTTGTTGAAGGGACAAATTAATTAGCTACACCTTTAAAGTAACTTTAAAGCAGTGATTCTCAACCTTTTTGAAGCTGCCGCCCCCCTAAGGAGCAGAAAATTTTTCAACGCCACCCTTTGTGAAAATCCTGTAATTTGGGGGGGGGGGGAGTTACTGAATTATAAAAGGCAAAACTTTTAAGTAATTTTTTTCAGTAGACTTACACACCAAATTTGTTCGATTTAACTCGATACTTTTGCCCTGGAAGGTAATTGCATTCCTTTTATTAAAATTAAAATGACTAATGCAAAAAAAATGCTTAAATGCTCTTTCATGTAAATACGTTTATTTCAAAATGCTGTAAATACGTTTATTTACAAAGAACTAATAAAGAACTAATAAGCGCACTTACCTAGCCGACTGGCCAAATAAACAATGAAAGTAAATCAAAACTGAGGGGAAAAAACAGAAATGAAGCGAACGAAAAGCAACTCAAGAAATACGGGTCAGATCAAACATTCATATTGAAAGGACGCTCAACGCATGCACGCACTGCAATTAATTGTGCGGGTAAACAGCTGATGCATGCGCTGTGCTGGTTGGGATCGGAGAATCGTAGTGTTGAGTTCTTCAAGGTCATCCTACCTAGAATACAAATTCGTCTCACCATTCTTAGAAGTGCGTGAGGGCAGCCGTCGCGTACGTTTGTTTTATTGCTGGTACAAATGGTGTAAACCGGATAATCGATTTAATAAATTTTGGGGGGAGTTTTAAAATTAAGTTCGAATGCCAAAACATGCTCATTGCCCCTTTACCACCCAAAACATGCCCACCGCCCCCCTACCGCCCAAAACAAGTTCACCGCCCCTCAGCATCCTCCCACCGCCCCCGTTGAGAACCAATGCTTTAAAGTTTGACTTCCAAATCCTTGTGATTTTAGACCACATCTATCAGTTGCTATTAGAAAGTTGAACTGTGTTGCCTTGATTTGTTCTTTGGTCTCTTAATTACTGCTTCAGTGCAAACAAGATAAGCCAACATTTGTTATAGCCAATAGAATAAAGACATGCAACAGTAGGCTACATCAACATTTCCAGGGAGTCTACTCTGTTCAATTTTTAGGCACAGATTTCTTGAAAGTTGCATTTCTTTGTTTTTTTTTACAATGTTTAGTTATCTGCCAAACCATTTCACTCTTATTCCCATTCATAGAAAGTAGGCTATATCCACAGAACATACTCAGCCAGGTTAGTTACTTGCCTAGTAATTGTGGGCACCCAAAGTGCTGAGTTTGGTTAATTTTAGCCTTAGTCAGTGGGGTCTTGTATAGAGGTTATTTGCCTCACCTCTCCATATTCCAGGCAGGAAGCCTGTAGCAACATCTGCCTTTCCCAATATTGTACTCTCTAGAGTTATTGGAATGCACATCTGGAGCCATGTTGTGGAGTAAGAACAGTTGTAGAACCCTGCAAGTGGAGGAAACCAAAACCCCCGTGAAACCTAGTGGGAAAAACTTCTAGTGCTGCCCAGTGTTAGTCTTTGTGCCGTCTATTCTAGCCTTAGTCTCAAATGCTAAGTGTTGTGCTAAGCCATATATGATGGTTTAAAGACCAGAATGGGCTGGTTTTGCGCATTCTGCCAAGGCAGAAGAAAATAGAACTAATTATGGCTTAGAATAGTCCATAAACCCACCTTCCCTCAAATTAACCTACCTCTCTGTAGTTGTACTGGTAAAATACTAAAGGCGTATATCTGAAAAAACTTCCGGTTGGATCAAGAATTAAAATTAACAAATCAGTTCTTCAGAGGATGTACACAGACCAAATGAAGGAAGAGTATCGCTCAGGGATTGTGGGTTTTTATTAATTGGTTCATTTTGGTAATGTCAATTTGTTATGGATATTACTGTCTTTCCTCTAGTATTTCTTACTAGCAGGAGATCATTTACACAAGTTCCTGCAATGATTTCAACAAACAGACTCATTTTCTCTGATGAAGATTCCAGGGTTTCGGTTTGAAGCCAAGATCAAAACTAGGCCATTGAGACAGTGATGCCTGTGGAACAGGTTTCCCCAATTTCTTAGAATAACCCCAGTTGATGGACTGGAAACAGCTTGAGGATCAGCCTGGGGCAGAATGATCACATGATGCTTTCTCAGTCACTTTATCTCCGAACTTTGCCATAGATTAAAATGCTTGGAAAAACATTGGCCTAGTTCTTTTGACTCAACATCTCGAAGAGTTCTCTACCCCTTTTTCAGACTGGATCTTTTCTGCCTGGAATTAAAGTGGTGTAATCTCTACTTTTGTGTTATTTCTCCAAGCACTTGAAAGTCATGTGATCTGAGATCTGATCCCAGCTGTTATCACAGCAGCATTTCAGAAAGTTACATCCTTTTCAAAAAGCCATTTACAATGGAAATACTCAAGATGGCAGCAGCCTATATCTATGGAGTGAGCTGGTCTTCCTGTCTCATTTTCTATAAAGATGACAAGTTATAGGCTTAGGATACAGTGGTACCTCGGGTCACGAACTTAATTTGTTCCGCGACTCTGGTCGTGACCCGAATCAAATTTTCCCATAAGGTTCAATGTAAATACAGTTAATCTGTTCTGAACCATATGTTTTTTTTTAAAACCACAAAAATATGAAACAAAGTACAGTACAGTATGAAGAGAACACTGACCTTGCTCAAGGCGACTTCTGGCGTGGAGGACAAGAAGGCAGGTGGGGAGGCGGTTATTGTTTGGAGGGAGAGTCCCCCTCCCTACAGGAAGCCACAACCACGTGTCACAGCAGGGAAAATGGCTGCGGATCCTGTTCATCACCCGATGCGGAGTTCACGAACGGAAGCAAAATTTTGCGAACGGTGCTGTTCATGAACCGAATTGTTCGTGAACGAAGCGTTCGTGACCCAAGGTACCACTATTTTGGCTAAGTATCATAAATTTTCTGCAACTGCTGATTAGCATCATAGTACTCTCTTGGTTCTCCATGCACATAATCTATTAACCTGACAATTTCCTTTAAAATGCCATACCCTCTATTTAAATTGTGTGTGCCAAACCCAAATACAGCTACTTACACTTTACATGGTGTTTCACAAGAGTTTGCTGGTGGCTTTGCCATGCGCTCCAATAAATTCCTGGCAAAGCAGGCATGTTTTGACCAAAACAGAATAAAATGAAGGATTCTCAGGTATGGCAATGTTGATGTGGCCTAATGTTGCATGTCTTATTTTATTGGCTATAACAAATGCTGGCTTATCTGCACTGAAGCAGTAATTACGAGATCAAAGAATAAATCAAACTGACACAGTTCAACTTTCCAGGAGCAACTGCTAGATGTGGTCTAAAATCACAAGGATTTAGGAGTGAAACTATTTTAAAGGTGTAGCTAATTATTGATTAGCTGGCCTTTTATGACAATCAAGACCAGTTACCATAAGATCACTGCTTCATTGTACCTAACGATAGGACTGAATATAAGTTCAGCATTGGTCCATTGTGATAAAGAGGAAGAAATAAGCTGAGATGAAGCTTCTGCTGGAAAATTCTCTGTTTAAGCCTATTATACATAGAAATTGCAAGTTCTGATTTTGCAGGCTAGTTCTTTGTATAGGTAGTTGCTTCCAATATATTTTATATTTTTATAACCCAGTTATAGAACCAGAAAAAAAAATCTGGAGGCTTGAAAGAATATCGTAATTGTCATAATATTATGAAAGCCACCTTCTTAACCACAAGGAATGGTTTGCATTTCTCTCTTTGCTACATGTCGTTCTGCTTCTGTGATGGATGACCTATGTTTTTTAGCCCCATCCCTCCCAGATGGTGCCTGGTTGAGTATTTTTATTTTTGCAGGAACTAGTCTGGTCATCTGGATGGCTTGGGCAGCATTCAAGTATGTTAAATCATTGTTTCCTTCCATTCTTTAGCTAGGCTGAGTTACATATTGGACGGAGTCCTATGGCCAAGTTTTGGCATTTCAGCATGAACAGTTCTATTGCTTGATCTCGAATGAACCTCTTTCTGTCTCCCAGGCTGGCTCCTCTGGTCCTTGCTTTCTTTTCTTGTGTACTGGATCCAACTCTACTACTCTGGTTTTTTTCATTGTTGCTGGCTATCTCAGGATTAACACCAGACCCTCAAATCCCTCCCACTGCCCTGGTCTTTCTCTTTATTCCCTAATTCAGCACTTTTTCAACCAAACTCCAGATCTGATAAATTCACTGGGAGCTGTGGAAGTTAACATGTGCAAAATATTTCAAATGAATTAGTATTTATGACTCTATCTGTCTTGCACAATTGCTGCCTAGGATTTAACTAAGAAACCCTTTGTTGTCTGGGGAAATTAATTGTAAAGAATACATCACCCGCATACTTATATAGCCACAGTTTTGATTGTACAATGTCTCCCACTATCTCTGTGCATCTGCATAAATATTTCTTCTGGGCTCAGTTCATTTCTGGGAATGATGCAGGGACAAATAGGCAACCCCCTTTGAATGAAAGTCTTTCTGTATCTTAGGATTATTTTGAAAGGTTCCACCAAATGGAGAGAGCTAGTAGAATGTCCATATCACAACTGATCCCATTCAAGCTCAACACGTGAGAACCAGACTTCTTTGGGTGAATCCTTTTAACTACTGTAGAATTGGCAACATGGCTTCTCACAATTTTGCAGCAGGGAAGTTACAAAAACTGCATGTAAAATAGGCTTAATGTACTTGAACACAAGAATCCCATAAAGCCACACGATCATAGACATCTATATTCATAGTACTGCCCAACCTGTTTTACATCATTGACCCTCCTACTGTAGTCCTTCTCTCCCATTTTAAGAGTGTTCCCCACCAGTAGAATGAGGTCCACCATCCTAGGATGAAGAAGCCATATCATGGTTGGGGCCAAGGTGAGGTCTGAACGAGGAACTTTCCAAACTAGCCCTATAAAGGCCAATTATTATATAAGATTGCCAGGCAGGACTCTTAACAAAGGAGTCTGATGCAAGTTGGAAACATTTTTGGATTTGAGGTTTCCCTGATCTGGCTTATTTTACACTGTTGTTTTATGGGCAGGATTTATTTACCTAGACTTTGCCCTTTTACCTGTCCAACAAGTCTAAGCCTGCCATGCTGTGTTTGTCATGCTTTCAAAATAAGGTTGTAGGCATGCTTTGAACACAGCTCTGAATGAGTTTGCAGAGATTGCATTGATTGGCTTCCTCCTTGCTACATTTTCTTCCTTCCAGACCTTGCAGTCTGAGAGTTGAGGGATGAACCATCAGGAGGCATTCTCAGGAAAACAAAGGGAAACTTCTGCCTCTGTTGTTTATTATGCTTTAGTCATGCCACTAACAGGAGCTTTTTAGGTCAGCGTAGAGTCAGGAAGACCTCACAGACAAACACAGCTGTATAAAAACAATGAAAAAGTGGGGGGAAAGGCACTGAAATGTACATAGGAAACAGCACGGCAGGTAAGATGAAATTTAGGAGCAGCATGAAGAAATGATGCCGAAGAGCTCTTAAAATGCCTGGTAGAATTAAAAGATCTGTGTCCACTTCCAAAAGGAATCTGGGATTTCATAGACTGATAGTGCCAATCTTGAAGAGGCTGTGCCTCTGCCTGTCTTGCCTCACTGGGCACCTGAAGAATGTCTTTAGGTCTTGCTCTTCTTTCATTGCTTGTATTTGTGATACTTTTAGGGTAATGCAGGGAAATGGCTTTCTGTCGGGTTAGTCATTAATTGTACTTCTCCGAATTGTTCTGTTTCACTGGCCTGTGACTAATGTTCTTTTCTTGGAAGTTGTCTCTATTGGATTCTAAATGATCAAAATGTACAGGGGGTGCTTCCTTTGCTGCACTTTCACTTTCAAAATAGAAGAACTATAATAGGAAGGAAAAATCTCTTAAAATGGGTCCTGTTAAACTTGTTATGGGGAAGACTACAGATTACTCTTCCTAGTACCATGGCTATAGTCCCACAACAAGCTAGGCTAAAGTGGGTTTGGGCAGTACATTCTAGGAACCCAGCTACTGACTTAGCATGTGGTATGAATGACTAGCCCTTCATGTTAATCCATGATAGTTAGTTTGTAGTGAAGCAGGTAATGTGAACATAGGGACTGTGTTTTGTTCACCCAAGGGTAGGGTGTGGTGTGAACCCAGTCTCCCTCTAACCTAGTTACATCTCCTTGCTGATCAGTCACCCTTTCATTCCAGTTCTTTTACTTAGAGCACTAGGAATGCTAGCTGACTAAGTTTAGCTTTCCTACAAGATGGTTGACTGAGTACAGTTAGTTTAACTCTGACTGGATTTCTTTGGGGTTAAATAGAACACCATTGGGGTTAGTGGACTGGGTCATTTAATCCCTTTTGTGCAATGTTCCCATTATACTGAACCTTCTTTTGACTTAATTGTTACAAAAACAACAACAGTGTGATTTATGGTTGAGTAGCAATTGAAGCAGGACCTATCCAGTCCACATCCAACACCTTAATCACTATGTAGTCTCAGTTTTGAGCAGCATCTATTCAATTCTGAAGGACTACACAGCCAATAGTTCTACTTAAATTAATATTTGGTCATTCATATTGTCAGTTTCTTTGTATCAACAGTGATCCATTTTATCTATCTATAAAAAATTTTCAGTTCCAGGAACAGAACTCCCACTGACTATGATAAGGCCAGAAGGTAGGAATATATCTCTCCCTAGTTAAATTTGAGCTTCTAATAAAAAGGACAAAAATCATTGCAAAGGTGAAGACTGCTGGCATCTTTCTTTTTCCTAGTCCAACTTCAAGAGAAGATGCTGGTAAGAACCATGATCCTGTAGATAGGAAGGAGACTGGGGTGTTTTCTGCCCATTACAATGTTCTGGTTGGTGAAGCAAACCAGAAAACACTGTGAGGTGGCTACTAGCCAAGTTTGGAGGCAGACTACAGTCTGTAAGAGTCAAAGGCAGCATAATAGAGGCACTGACTGTATATGATGTACATTATTATGTTATGGCTCGCTGGTCCAACAGGCTTGGCAGGTTTATTATAGGATTCTGCAAAATCTGATTCTCTTGTTTGAGTGCTCAGGTGAAATAAGAATTGAGAAGAGGAGCTTTACTTGTGGGTGCAGGCAAACAAATATGGTCTCATTCAGACAGGAAGTGGGGGAGGCTATGGTTGTTGTTGTTCAGTTGTTAAGTCATGTCCGACTCTTCGTGACCCCATGAACCATATCACACCAGGCCTTCCTGTCCTTCACTGCCTCCCTGAGTTTGCTCAGTTTCATGCTCATTGCTTCAGTGATGCTATCCAACCATCTCATCCTCTGCTGTCCCTTGCTCCTTTGGCCTTCAATCTTTCCCAGTATCAGGGTCTTTTCCAAAGAGTCCTCTCTTCGCATTAGGTGACCAAAGTATCTGAGCTTGAGCTTCAGTATCAATGAGGCTGTGGACAAGGATGCATTTGTCAACTTTGTGTTCACGGCTTGAGTTAAAGACAGGCAATTTGTGGTCCTCCAGTACCCCCAAGTTCATAAGGCTGAAAATTATCAGCCTGTTTTTCAGAGTTTGGATGGGTTTAGGTGTGGGAATGGGAGCAGTTTTCTTCTGGAGGCCTCCTGCTCTCCTTCCTGCTTAAACATTATTCCCAAAGCCCAACCATGGTTTTAAAAGGATCAGCCTTATCTCTTCCAATGATGTCGCTAGCTCTCTGGCAACCTGCTACAGCTGTTGAAAAGGGTGGGAGGCTAAGCTGCAGCCCTTGCTTCTCCAATGTTGCCCATCCCTGGCTTAAAAGGACCACTATGGCTTGTTTAGCAAACTATGACTTACAGTGATGGATGGACGAAGTCAAAGTATTAGATTTATGTTAAGATTGATGGGCAGATTTCAGCCCAAGAGTCACAGCCTACAGAACACCATCAAAAGTGCAAGTGATCAGTTAGGACAGCAGGTAAGAGTTACCTGCCCCTTCCCTAGTGGCTTATTGCTGGGAGTTGCAGAAGGGGGACTCCAAAAAAGAAAGAGGGGCCCCACTTATCAACGGAGTCGATGACCCTGAGAGAATAGGGCTTTGGGCAGAAAAGAAATTTGCTCATTCTTGAACAAGGGCCAACATGGTGGAATAAGTTTAGATCTGCAGTTTGTAATCCAAACTTTTGGCTGTGTATAGTCTAGACCCTGAGTACCTGAATGACTTCATCATGGGGATAAACCTGGAAATTCCTACATATTAATCAGGAGTTTAGCTTTACTGCAGACACCTTTCTTGTGTTCTAAGGTATGGCTTAATGAAACTCCAACTGGCCCACATCACCCTAAGCTATCAATCACTGTTTGCAATCACTGTTTGCAAAGTGTGACTGGTCCTCGCACTTATGACTGTTGCAGCTTCCCTGCGGTCACATGATCAAAATTTGGCTGCTTGGCAAGCAGCTCACATGATGGTTGCAGTGTCATGGGGTCACATGATTGCCATTTCCCAGGGAGCTGCCAACAAGCAAAATCAATGGAGGAAGTTGGATTTGCTCAATGATGTGTGATTCATTTAATGACCACGGTGATACACTTAATGACTGCTGCAAAAAAAGTCATAAAATCAGGTCTGATTTGCATAACAACCAATTTTCCAGTCCCTGTTGTCATTAAGTGAGGACTACCTGTATAGTCTTTGTTGTCAGCTGATGTGCAAAACCCAGCTGTTATTGGCAGTGTCAGAGATAATTTATGCTGGGTTTTTACAATTACATTTCATAAAGCTTCCTTCAAAAACAGCCCTAGATGACCTTTGTGTTATCAACCAAAACATCCAGGCATCGTTGTTTGCTAAGTGACAATGCCCAGCAAAGAACCAAAGCAAAGCTGCTACTAGTCTTTAGATCTTTTGCTTATCTTCAAAGAGCTCGTATTAAAGTATTTCATAGAACCCTTGAGATTAAGAGTTTTATCAATGCAGAAGTGCAGTATCAGCACACTCCACAATATTTCAGGTTTTGTCACCTTTTTTTTTTTTTTTTAAGTTTTGGCAGAGCTACAGAAGCCGAAAGATGCATCTAGTGTGACTGAATGGGACTTAATTTACAGATGCATCTTAATTGATTTAATAACTGCTTTTCAACTGATTGATGAATATCTTTATATTAAGAGAACCTCAAAACAGGTGTGTTCTTTATTTTAAATAGGTTGATGGCATCTTGAGATCTTCCATAGCTTTAAATTGTTTTTAAGTTTTGGATGTTCTCAAGATGCCATCTGCCTAGTTAGAACAAATAAGGCACCCATTTTAAGTTTCTATTAATATAAACATTATTTTAAAATCAGAAGGAAAAAAAAAAAGAGGAAAACTCCCCCAAAAGCCCACCTTTCTGATATTGCCCCTTTCACTATGGCCTTCAGGAGCTGGAAAAGAAGATAACGCGCAATAGCCAGTTGTAGAAAAGTTAATATACAAGCCCCTAACTGATTTTTAGATGCCTTGTAAAATGACAACAAATTGTTAGCTTATTTATCTACTATATTATTACTTGCAGGAAGAAATTCTTGTATGTTCTTTGTATCTCAACTGGGAAGAAAGATGTTTTTTCTTGCCCATCTTAAACTACAAAATACTTCAGGTCAGCCCTGCTGGCGGTAGTTAGAATATTACTGCAGCGTCACATCAGAAGCTGAAGACCCTCAAAGAAGTCACCCTACACTTGTTGGGAAAGCTGGGTTCAAATCTTACCAGGGGTTCTGTTTGTCATGTATCTGAATGAAAACATTCAGAGGGAACCCAAAGACGTATGTTGATTCTACAAACGATCTACCGAAGTTTTCAAAGTAGTTGTGTATCTACTCTGAAGTAAGTGCTGAGTAAAGGGCTGAGATTTACTGGGGGTCGGGAATAAGACTTGGGGAGTGTTGCTATCCTTGCAGATTTGACACGGGACTGTTCAGAACAGTGGCTGCTGGATTCCCTGGTTATACTTCCCCTCTCACCCAGAATCACCTATTGATGGGGGGGGACCCTAATTACTCTCCATCATCAGGAGATGAAGAGCTTTAGATGGCTGGTCTATTCTATTTCTATTATTAAAATAACAGAAAACTATTACTTTATTACTTCCCATGCCATTTAGCATATCCCATGACCTATTTCTGGGTGCTACTGTTTGTGGGTTCTACCATGATTATCACACTTCTGAAAGAGCCAACACAAGGCACCAGTCAGGGCAGGATGTGGGCAGGTGCTTCTGTACACGCCAAGGTGCAGTGAGGGTAGCGCATAGAGGGCAGTGCCTGGCAACGGATGAGGAAGGCATGTGCCCACAACAGGCTTAAGTAGCCGATTGGTCTTATAATTTTTTTAATTAAATTTTTTTTCAAGCAAAGAAAGACAAATCTAAAAGCAAAAATAGAAGAAAAGTGCAGAAAACAAAAAAATAGAAAAACAACAAAAGTCGGAAATAAATAACTTCTGACCTCCTTTGCAACAGAAATTAAACTTATTCTCCAACCTCTCTGTAATATTACAAAAATCCCTTCAGCCCTTGGTTCAGTCCTTTTTCAATCATCAAATCCAAAACCATCACTTCACTTTTCTCTATTTTCAGCAAAAGGGCCATAAAAAGTTTCCAGCTTCCTCACTTTATCATTGACAAGGTGTCTATACGGCAAGGTTTGTGTTGCAAGAAGAGGGAAAACACCACTTTAATAGCAGAACAACTAAAGAATTTAAGCTGCCTTTGCAGAGGGCTGAGGATGAGGCAGAGGTGACCTCACAAGGACATGTCCCTTAAAAATACAGGTAGTCCCCAGTTTAAGAACGAGTTCCGTTCCCAAGGTCTGTCCTTAAGTCATATTTGTATGTAAGCTGGAACAGCATTATTGTATAATACTGTATAAGTCATGTTGTGTAATGAACTCGAACCATTGTGTATTTAACTCAAATTTTGTTACAATAGGCTCCGTTCTCAACGATGGGTCGTCTGTAACTGGGATGTTCTTAACCCGGGGACTATCTGTAGATATTGTGGCGTTTTTGTGCCATGGCCACGTTCCTAGTTAAGAATGTGCTTAGTCTTTGCACACCTGTTACTGTTCCTCCTGTTAATAGTGTGGGCTGGGAGTGTTGACATCTTTACATTTTATCTTTAGACGCGTGTCACTTTCTTTTGTCATTTAGCCCTGTTGCATCAAATTTACCACAACTGTGTCCCACCCTTCTGGAAAAAAAAAAAAATCAGGGTGGCGTTCCTCATGTCTTCCACTTTATCTCTGGCATAACCACTCTTTGGGTGATGTAAGTTAGACTGAGGAAGAATAAGCATGCCTGAGATTTAGATGGTAAGAGAATGTAGGCCGTTCCCTCAATTATAGCTGACACAGCATACGGCAGCACTTTTTAAATAATCTTTTGTAATGTCTTTCTTGAAAAGGAAGAGCACGCGCCATAAAATTAAGCACTAAGCATTAGCACTATCTTTATCTACAAGAATGCTACATATGAGCCCCTTAGGCATTCTTAGAAAATACAAAAAGGTGTAAGAAGTCAGTCTGTTGTTTGGAAGCGTGTTAACTTGCCCCCCCCTCCAAAAATGCAGAAGTAAACTGGAAATTATAAGGAGCATCCTGGGAGAGCTGGAGGAGTAGGTTGTGATTGGCCCTCCTCATGTCGGCACTTTGCGAACACTTGGGAGTCCCCCTAGCACAGCTATTTTGGATGAAATACACACAGGACAACCACCTCTAGTATCTGTTGTCCCAGCTGCCATGGTCAGCCCAGGAGAAGCTTCTGGTTGTACCCCGCTTCCATGAAGTGAGTGGGGCTGAAGCACGGAGGCTTGACTTTTGGGTATCAATGCATTGAGGTAAGACTTGTTCTCACCTTGATTTCATGTAGGAAGATGCTCAGAACTGGCTTGTTCTGTATAACATTTATCGATTGACACACTTGGGTTGGATGGATGAATGAATGTTTTTGTTATGGATGACTAATTACTAATTTTTTTCTTAGTGTGGAGGTGTTATGTATCTTGTTGTTGATTTTAACCATGGATCTGTATAACACCATTAACTGCTGGAAATCTTCTGGATTTGGTACATACAAGTTGAATAAATATTCCAAGACTGTCCCCCGGCCCAAGAATATAGGATCTTCTCTTCCACAAACAACAACAGCTGGGTCACAGATCACAAATAAATTACATTATGATTTAGGGTAACCCATGAAGTGATCTGTAAGTATTATTAACCAATTTACTTTCATCTACTGTCTGAATAATCTGCAACTGCCTTTCAGTTAATTAGAATGTTTAAGACTGAGCTTTTTAATTGGTCAAATATTCCAGTCCTAAGTTTAATTGCTACCTATTACTGTAATGTGTTTACAAAGAAAAGGAGTAAGCAATGGAGCCAAAATATCATGAGATGTGAAAGGTACAAACTAACGTGTGTATAAAATAACAGAAGCTTACTGATCTCAAGTATGTTTGGGTGAATATAATTAATACATAACATTTTATGTATTAGCAAATTGAGTTGATCAGGATTTATTTGTACCAAAAACTACCTGCATAGAATGACTACAAATACACCAATTTTGCAACATGGTATAGGCCAGCATTACTATTACAATATCGGAAAAGCCAATGGCACTGCACTAAACAGTAGTTTGCATCACCAGGTTTTAGTAAATCTCATTGTCTGAGTTGATATATAATTAAAGCTAAACTCAAACAATTTATATTATGGTTTAGCACAATCCAAGTACCCACCTGCTGTGTTCCAGTTAGCACTAAAAACTAAACATCTTTTCCTCTTTCATCTTCTTGAAAGAACCCTACTGGGAAGGGAAGTAGATTATTTCAGCTCATCTTCAATTGCAAAGGTACACGTTAAGCATGTCTTGCAACTTCAGGTGTCATCTGGTTGACCACTGTGACCTCAGAACCCCAGAGGTCTTGATATTGGGTGCTAAAACGTTTGAGGAAATGGCTTGACCCACTGTCACTGTTGAAGTGCACATGGATTTTAAGAAGGATTTGGAATCTCTGCTGCAGAGGGAGGAAGAACTTCAGTAGAAGACTACACACAAATTAGATTTGCTGCAAAAGAGCAAATGGTTTTTCATCCTCCAGTCCTCCATCCGTGCTTTTGAGTGTATATTTGCTGGAGGAAATATGGTTTAGTTCTTGACAGTGGGTAAGTGCAGTGATTTGTTCATCATAGCGTAGCACTGCAACTACCTTGCACTGTAAAGTAAGGTTAAAAGAGTCTTGCTTCTCCCCTGCCTCTCAAAAGCATTAGTTTACCTAGAATCCACAGATTTTAGTATCTTCCCCTTTCAGCTTGGATGGTGTAGAGACCATACCCATAGCACCTTCTACTAAGACAAGTATTTAAGTCCAACTTGTCCTATGACCTGGGTTCAGACAGGGCAGCCTAACTTGCTGCAGCCTTGTTGATGTAATAAAGCATGGCTTATTTAAACATAGTTATGGAATCAACCATCATTGATTGGGGTTGCACAACATGCCAAGCCTTAAGTGTCAGCCCCACTAGGTAGACCAGACCAGAAAGTCGGCTCCACAGGAAGGCTGAAATGACTTTTATTGAGATTGGCTATAATAACAGAATCTTGCAAGTCTGATTGGGCTGTACCTCCTCCCCCTTCCAGTGAATTAGTGAGGCTTTTCCCTGAGCTGCTTTCAAGTATTATCTCATTGTTGTGGACTTTAAAATGGTTTAGCCCCTTTTGCCTAGATAATGGTTCCTGCATACTTCTGCCAAGGCCATCTTCCTTACTTGCTACATAAGTCAGGGTTTATAAACACCCAAAGTTTTAAGCTTGTTTTACAAAAGCCCTGGTCAGGTCTTTACTACATTCCAGGGCAAAACCAACCAACCTTCTTAGAACTTCCCATGGTGTGTAAACCCAGCAAGTATTATCAGATGAATCATTTCCTGCTTACAGATATTGCGTACTGCACAATAGGCGGTATCAATGTATTCCTAGGGAGAGACTGTATTTTCAGTTCAGTTTTAGTTTAGTTGAGATATATATCCAGTCTTTCCCCCAAGAGCTTAAGGAAGCTCAGGATGGGAACTTCTGTTTTTATTCTCGCCATTCTAATGTTGATTGGAGAGACTGTGCAGTGGATTTCCATGGCTGACAGTGGATTTGAACTGGGGTCTCCATGGCTCTAGAACAATGCTTTCACCTCTAAGCCACACAGGGAGGGAGAGTTAAAATCCAAAGTATATAATGAGACCCAGGTGTTAAAGCCAAATGCCTCATAAACAGTTTTTACTCCTTCATCACTGTTTTACGTGAATTGTGCTTCAATCACTGTCAGTCTTCAATCAGAAGCACTTTAAACCGACCGTAGTTTGAAGAAGCATCATTTCAAATGTGTGTTGTATCCAAATTGCCTGTCTTGTGCTCAAAAGTCAACATCTGGTGTTAGCAACATGCAGGAATTGGAGAGGCTTAATAGGTAATCTTGAGCAAGTGTGTTTACCAGAGCCTTTGCACAACACTTTATGTAATCTTTGCAGATGATCACAGAACTGTGTGCAATCAGCCAACACATATCCTTGTATCAGCTGTCAGCATTGCAATCGGTGTTATCTGTTTATTATTCTCGTGCTTAACTTCCTAAGTCTGATGACCAAAGTGAAATATTAAAACTGTTGAAATACATTTAATACACGCACGTACACATGCATTTATCAACAGACTTTTTTTTTATTGTGTTTCATTGTGGCCCCTCTTCCCCTCAGGTCTGTTCTGCTTCCTAAACAGAAGAATCATTAACTATATTTCAAATTCAGTATGATTTTTCAAATGCTATTTTCTTTTTATTTCCAGCAAGGTTCGTTCTTTCAGCTGTACTTGCCTTTGTTCAGGAATGTCAGATACCAGTTCAGTGAGATTACTGTCTCAAAAATAAGTAATATTTGACTGGTTCAAGAGAAGTGAGATGGCTCAAGCTTCCCCATTTAATATAAAAGACAGCCTGTTCAAGGAAAATACGCAGTTAATTCCAAGCTTTGTATCCAGCAAACCTAACAATTAGCAGTGGCCAAACAATTTGATTTGACCCAGAATAAACTAAAAGGCCTCTCATGTGATATTCCTTAAGGCGTATACGGCAAGTTCTTTTAACAGAACTACAATAACCTTCACTGAACAGGTATACAATATAGATTTAAGGATGTTAAGCCAGCAAGCAGTTGAAAACACAATACCTGTTAAGATCGGAGTGTCAAAATTTTGAGATGCACCTTTTTATGGTGAGAAGAGATGAAGATGCTCCCTGGATGATTTTTGCAATAGCGTGGTAAGGTTTAGAAACAAAGGTATAGGGTTATGTTCAAAAGCAGTGATATCATCTTTGCTTCTTCTCATATTAGGCACCTGTACATGCTCATGTATGCTTTGTTGTTGTTGGATCTGGACTGATTCACACAGAAGACCAGGGTAGGCAACCATCTGGGGAAGGGAGTATCTTCGGAATTTTGAGAGCATGGAGGGGCAAATTCCCAAAATGGCTACTAGGGTAGACAGGCCTAGTCACGTAGAATAAAAATCCATCTAGGATTAACACAAGCCTTCGTGTTTCTTTTAGACCAGCCTTCCCAACTTGATCACCTCCAGATGTTTGGGAATAAAACTCCTTCAACCAGTTTGGCCATGCTGGTGGGGGTTACAGGAGCTGAACACATGTGAAAGGCACCAGATTTGCCATTTAGATTATTAGCAATTTAGCATCAACTCAGCCCCCTGTCACTGCATGCTGAGTTGTGTTTTAAAGGCTTGTCCCTGGTAATACAGGTGAACAGGCATTCATCCATAAATGTCATATTAAACATGAAGGTTGTCTTCATGTTTATGCTAGGTAAGCTTGCTCATTGCCCTAAGCTGTCCTTTGTTTAGACCTTGTTTTGAATTTTAGAAAATTAGTAGATTTGTGTAACAAAGTAAACCATAATCAAGGGATGTATAACTTTTTTCAGGTCAAACATCCTTGGCCTTTAGGAAGGGGGCTGGTTGATGTACTTCAAAAAGTAGATGGGGCTGGATAAAGAAGTAGGCAAGGTCAGAAATAAATATACATTTGATTTAACATTAAGATGACCTTAATTTCACTTAATATGCTTTCCCATGACTTAATAACTTCCTCCTTCCAACATTAGGATGAGTTTGCTGGGAACGCCTAAAGGGTTTCTCAAATTTGGCAACTTTAAAATGTGTGGACTTCAACTTTAGCTGGGAAATTCTGGGTTTTGAAGTCTACCCAAGATAAAGTTGTCAGGTTTGAGAAACACTGTTTTAAAAGGTTAATTCTCAAAAGTGCTATATGGTGGTGTATTGTGGAAAACTAAAATGGCAGCTCTCAGACCAGGTCCATGTTTATTAACATAAACTGATTCAATGCAAGATACCCCCTAGGATTATGATTAGGCTGAAGAAATTCCCAACAATAATCTCAGCAATGTCAAACTGCTTGATTCCAGGAATACCCTGTTTCTCCTCGACATTTATATCTGACCATCTTGATTTGGACAGTTTTGGCATGTCCTTTCTATCTCCATTTATTTATTTTTATTTATTTAATATACTTGTCCCCGCCCATCTCCCCAAAACAGGGGACTCTGGGCGGCTTACAACAAGCTAAAATCAGAAATACAATTAAAAGTTATAAAAACCATTGGAGCAATTGGCCACCCCTAAATTTCAGGGACAGATACTCAAGCTTTAAAGTCAGGATGTGGCCAGTGTTCAGATCAATGAAACCACTCCAGGAGTTGTAACAGACACCAATATCCTGGAAGAAATTGACTGTAGATTATAATCAGGGTGAAGTTAGCAACGCACTGTCACTTGTATAAAAGGGTGTGGGTGTGTTTGTGGAGCAGGGCAAGCCTCTCTAATTTCCCTGTTGGAGTAACCTGTTTAACCCCACATCTATGCTACTGTGATGACTGAGCTGAGCACACAGCCATTAACCTGCATGAATAAAACAGGAAGATTTGATTCTCCTCCTGACCCAAATACCAGCAGGCTTCCCATTATAAGTAACTTTATGCACGATGTTTTTCATCGACGGGACTCATCTCTGTGAAAACAAAAACACAACCATTGCCACTTGCCACATGCAATGTCTCTGCGTATAGTGGACACTGGCTCTGTTCATGTGCAATGACAAACTAGAATTTTTGGCCCTCCTGGCTGAGACTCTGGGGAATGATAATGCATTGGTAATCCTCCAAATTTTCTCCCCATTTTTTCTGTCCTCTTGCTTTGCACCAAAATTTGATTAAAGAAGGCAAGACAGAATGACCTCATACCTTTTAAATAGTGGTCCAAGAAGCCACCCATTGGAAACATTGTGAGAGGCTTGTTCGTGCACTGTGTTAAGCCACAATGGGATTTCTTCACAGCGTCACACGTGCTTGTGAATTCACCTCCTGTGATTTGTAAACCATGATTTATGGCAATGTATTATGCAAACCCAACCAGAGGCATTTTAATCCAACTTTGGCTTGTCCTAATGTGTGAACCCAGTCAAAGAAAGTACCTTATTTACTAGAAATGCTATCAGAATGGCATATACAGTCCACCTCCCCTTAACCTCTCAGAGAAGAGAGATACAGATGTTATATTTCATGCCCTGCTGGATATAGCATTTTGATAGCACTTTTGAATATCTCTTCCTGCAAAAACTGACCTCCAGGACTTAGATATATAAGTCACAGTATATAGTCATCTAAAGTAGTGGTTCTCAACCAGGGACCATATTGTAAAAAAATAAATAAAAGGGGCCATGGTACATGCTGAGGGGGCCATAGAAAAGCAAAGCGTATTATACTGCAAATACTGTACTGTCTTGTTGATACCAGAAATCATACCAGTTACTGCCCCACGTTTGTATCCGGTGATGGGACCTGAACAGGGGAGCCATGGGCAAAAAAAGTTTGGGAAAAACTGCTCTAAAATGTGAAGGTCTGAGTTCAATTCCCAGGAGAGGGTTTGAACCCCATAGAACAACATCTGGCTACCCAGATCTGAGGAGTCCCAATAAGAACAAATCTGGATACCCAATGCCTTCTGGTGGTTTATTTACCAGAGATTTGCAAACAGGTTGAATTTGAAATGTCTTGAACTTGAAGCATTTCAAGCTCAAAATGCCCCCTTTGAATTTGAACCAGCTGTTCCAACCATAGGGAGTACAGAGGATGGCCTTGAAAGACAGAGGGAAGATCCATTACCAAGGCAATGATCAGATAAACATGGCTTGAGCCCAGACCAAGAAAGAGACGTATGAAAACACCCTCTATTCGCATGAAGATAAAAGCTGGGGAGGGGGGAAGCACATTCACACTTGCAACTATTCTAATAAAAGTAGAAGTAGGCCTACATGCGGTCTGTTCTTGGTACCTTGTAGGGCCGACATCAATTTTGTTGAAAAAATTCTAGTGTCTGGATTGGAGAGCTTTTCTTTCCACGGAATCTGAGTAGTGAGAATCATTCTTGAAGACAATGGTCCTTTATACATGGAAGGGAATAAGAGGAAACTCAGGCTGGCCTACTGACTGAACAAGACTAGAAGTTCTAGGCACACCTACCTGGGAGCAAGAGGCACTGACCTCAGTAGGCCTTATGACATTGGAAGTATGCATAGGTTATAGCCCAGCAGAAAGTCCTCTGTTAAACCGTTCCC
Organism: Python bivittatus; assembly: GCF_059951505.1. Lineage (NCBI taxonomy): Eukaryota > Metazoa > Chordata > Lepidosauria > Squamata > Pythonidae > Python > Python bivittatus. The sequence continues at coordinate 5,376,379 of NW_028277042.1, read as the reverse complement.
TTTTTGCAAACAGTTCAGTGTCCCAAGGATCTCTTCCCCAGGTTCCACTATAACTTATGGAATAAACAATGCAGAACTATTGTGAAGATAGCTGTTTATACCCACTGTCTAGAAGTAAAAGCAACTGAACTCAGTGGGCCATACTTCAGAGTAGGCATCCATATATTGATCTGGGGTGGGGCTAGATTTCTGTAGCGTCTGTGTCCTTGTGTGTGAGCGACTGGTTTGTGTGTGTGTGTATGCAAATGGAGGAGGAATTAATTTTGCAAATGGGGTACTAAATTTGAAAGTCAATCTTAGTCAGTAGTCATTAAAGCAATTCATATTAATTTATGTGTTTCTTGTGGCTCTGCCCTTTTGGGGAATGTAGCCTCTGGCCAGTGCATATATACAAGTACATAAATGCATCTCTGCAATCATGATTATCACGTGCGCACCATTTTAGGAAAACAAAAAATTTCCAGAATTGTTTTCAGTGGCAATTAGCCAATGTAGTTAATAAGATGGAAAAGCAGTATATAGGGTAAGTGTGTGTTTAGACCAAGAAAAATAAAGTTTTTTTTTTTTTAATCTTCCTTGTGGGGTGGGGTTGTTTTCAGTTCATCTTCCTTTGGGATAAATAGAGATTTAATAGCAAAGATGGATTCTCTGCTGCAGTGTTTTTCAATCTTGGCAACTTTAAGATGTGTGGACTTCAACTCCCAGAATTCCCCAGCCAGCATGAGTTGAAGTCCACACATCTTAAAGTTGCCAAGATTGAAAAACACTGCTGTGTTGCATTTAAATTTGGGGACAAAGTTGGAAAAAGTTAGAGTATTGGCTTGGTATTCTGTTTTTCCCAAAGGGAGAAGAGCCAAAAGACAGGTGGGAAAAAAGAGAGAGTGCCATTTCCTGTTTTGGTTCCAGCAGATTGCCTTCAACTTTTCTGCATTCAAACCTGCCCTTCCTGGATTTGCCTGTTACATCATCTGCTGCTTACATTGACCTGAATAAGCTGTTTGCGGAAACCGAGTCATCGTTTGCAAGGGCAAGCCAAATGCCAGTTCTGCTTCCCTACGATGTCTCTGTGAGCAGATGGCAGCAAAAGCAAGCCAATTACTCGTCTTGAAATAATTGAAACACAGTCACTTAATTATTGGTTTTCACATGATTTTAGAGTTAAAGCGCATTTCCCTTGGCTACGAAATGCCCAAAGCTGCTATAAGACCAGGCAAAATGCATTGTGTGCGTGTGCTTTCTTGCTGAATGTCCTCAGCAACCAAGGGAGGTCAGACTACAACGTTCTCTTTTGCTCTTTCACTCCAGGGCCAACTGGAAACAGGATATACTCAAAGTCTGTGTTGGCACAAACACAATCTGGTGACTGACTGAACCCATGTTTCTGGGTCGCACTACACAACACTGAACTCTAACCAAACAGGCTGGGTTCCATAGTCTGCTAAGCCTCAGAAAGCATTGCAAAGTTGAATGTTAACCGAGCTTTAATGTCTCATGCTGTTAGCCTTGGGAGGTAGTCCAGACAAGAAGCACAACCAGGAATACTAGCTCTCTATCTTTTTTGTAAGGTTACACTAACGGAACCTTGCAAGTCTGAAAGTTCCCCTCCTGTCCCTCACTTTTACTGTCCCAAAAACTAGGGAGGGTTCCTTCTGAGATGCTTTCTCTACTCCTCCTCCTCCGGACTCAAATTTTGCTTATCAGACTGTTGTCTAGTCTGCAGCTCTTTCTCCTGTCTCCCAAGGTCATTCCCACATACCATTACACATGCAGAAGCAACTGCTAAGTCTTTAACCAGGTTTGGAGTGCTGTATGAATGTAGTCATTGTGTCAGTATGCGCACCAAAAGTATTTAAGCATGGGTAAATGCATATTTGCCTGGGTAACTTTGCAAACATAAATTATGTTTGATTCTTTGATTAATGGGTAGGCTTGGCAGATGAAAAGGAAGATGCAGTTGTCTACACTGCACAGCACAACACTGTTTTTCATCAGACCTGAAGGTAACAAGCTAGACTAGGATGCTCAATGGAGTAAGGATGCTGCTAACCTCACATCCCCCAGCTTTTGCTGTCTACAGGTAGTCCTCAATTTACAACCATTTGTTTAACAACCGTTCAAAGTTACAATGGTGCTGGAAAAAGTGACTCATGATCAGTCCTCACATGACCATTGTAGTGTCTGGTCCTCACACGACCATCACAGTGTCCCTGCAGTCACGTGATCACAATTCGGACACTTGGCAACCATCATGTATTTATGACGGTTGCAGCATCCTGGGGGTCATGTGATTGCCATTTGTTACCTTTCCAGAGGGCTTCTGACGAGCAAAGTCAATGGGGGAAGCTGGATTTGCTTAATGACCACAGTGATTTGCTTAACAACTATGGCAAGAAAGGTCATAAAATCAGGCACAACTCACTTAACAACCGCATTGTTTAGTGACAGAAGTTCTGGTCCCAATTATGGTTGTAAGTCGAGGACTACCTGTATTTATCTAATGTCAGGGCATAGCTACATTTTTGCATTAGATGGTGAGATGGAGACATTAAAAGCTAGCTCTGGAGATACATCCAGGATCTACAGGGTGATCTCAGTTGTATTTGATCTTAGGAAATGCTGCACTGTTGCAGCTAAGACTGGGATGGGCATTCACTGCTTTTCTGTTACCCAAGTGTTCAGCTCTGGAAGTGAAAGTGGAGAGCATTCCAGGGCAGGAAAAGGTTCCTGAATTCTAGAGTGACTGGTCATCGGTCATTGGCTCTACAAAGGATCATAACAGCTGGATTTTTCCGCCCTAGACAATAGCAACTTTCCTTGCGTATGATATTCAGACCTCACTTATTGGGGCTGACCTAAGAATTGTGCACCTGTCCTTTTTCCATGGGTCCAGGACCTACATGGGTAAAAGCATATACAAATAGGTCTCGCTGCTGTGATCAACCCTATTTTTCACCCTTTGTTCATGGTTCCAACTCCTAGTTCTGCCTGAAGGACCACAGATTCAGCTTGGTTGATTTATGATGTGGAAAATAACTCCCTGGCAATAGAAAGGTGCTAACCTCCTGTGTTGGAGTTTCAGTGGGATTACCAAAAGGAGGGGAAAATTCAAGTCTTAGGTGGGGTGCTTTCAGTATTGCAAAAAAACTGTACAGATTTTTCCTAGGCCAGGAAAAGACAATATTTTCAGATTGCTGGATTCATTGAAAATGTTGAGAACTGTGTTTATTTATTTAATCCAATTTATACAGTCACCCATCTCACCAAGCCAACTTTGGGTAGCAAATGCAATTTAAAAAGTCAATATAATAATAGAGATATGAATGTAACAAAGGAAAAAAAAGGCAGTCAAGGATAAACCCATGAACAATAAATAATATCTTACAGGCTCAGTTAACCTCCTGGCCCCATGCCTGGGAGAACTTTCCAGAAGACCAACGGGGGGTTGGGGGGGGGACAGTCTGATCTCAGGCGGGATGGTGTTCCAAAAGGCATGGATCCCACTAGATGACACTTTCTAATAGATGGACCCCAGAGCATGCTCCTCCCACTGGACCAAATGGGACAGGTTGGGATCACTCTTGTATTATTATGGTTGGTTGCACAGTCAGCCAGATGTTTAGACTGGATTTGGCATTTTTATCACCTATCGAGTCCTTCCCTGGGATAGGCAGATGATGTTGTTCAATGATGTTAAAGGTATCATCACAGGATGTAACCTGTTTCAAGTAAAGCTGCCTTTTGCAATTGACTGAGGGTGATTCTTTCAATGCTGATGGTGTTCAAGTAGTGCTCCAGATGTTTTGGGATTGCATCCAAGGAGCCCATAACTATTGGTACTATCTTTGCTTTCTTTTGCCATAGTCATTCTACTTCTATTTGCATTATTATCATCATCATTTATTTATTAATTAAAGAAGTTGTTTACAAAGTGAAAATAATACAAATTTAAAGAAAAAAGAAAGTAAAGTAAAAGTGATAAGGTAATAGGAAAGAAATGAAAGAAAAAGAGAATTTTACACACACACAAAGAGAAGAGGCTTCCAATCTTTACAGCAGTTGTAAATGCATTTATATTTTATCCTCTTTCTCTCTCTTTAAAGTTACAACATGGCTCCCTTCTTTCCATAGTCTACCCTTTCTAATCATCACAACATTTTTTTCTGTTTTCAGCCAAAAGTCCATAAAGGGTTTCCAGTCACTGGGTTGGGATCACTCTTAAAACTGGTTGCCACGATGGTAAAGCACTGATTTATCTGAAAGCAAATTTCTCTACTGGCTGGATGGCAACAACTCACTGATTTTGTATTTTGTAATGCTGCCTATGGATCCTATACGAGGCATTCTTGGAGACTGAGTTAATGTTGATTACTGGTGCTTTACTTTTCAACATGCCACTTCCCCATTTATTAATTAAAAAATAAATAAAGGAAGATAGACTTAGTGCCAAGGGAGGTATGTGTAAATACACTGGGTTCCCTACCCTTCTTCTAGACAATGATAAACACTTAGAATGATGTGGTCAACCATATTTTTACTGAAATGGGTCATTGCAATAATTGCTACATCAAAAACATCAGGTTCTGTTTAGATGTGGACATGTTGAGCTGCTCTCTGTTCTGTTCCTGCTGCTGTTCAAAATAACTTCACAGGGTGAAGTGGGAAGTGACCAGGACAGTAATGAAATGGCTTTATCCTTCTAAAGATCTCTGCCAGCTTTTTTCCCTTTCTTTTCTGATCCCCCATCCATGCAGCTCATTTCCTTGTGCTATCCAGTTCTCATGGTGCCCCCATTTCCTTCAACAATATAGGCTACTGAGCTATGATGGATGCTTGGATCTCTGTCTTTGCTCCTCATGGTGTCTCTCTCTGACAAAAGAGCTTTGGTGTTCCTTCAATCCAATCTGCTGATTCCTCTTTCTTATGGATGGGTGGGGTAGTTTTGGCTCCAGCTCCATGAGAGCAGGAAGACTCAAATCTGCAGAAGTTAAGATCTCTGATTCTCCTCCAATCCATCTACTATGGAAATATCCAGGTATATTCCAACACCTGAACAGTGTTCTTCCACATCAAGGCAACTTTTCCAGTTTGGGCAGATCTTTATTAAAGCGAGAGGCCCAAATCCAAGCTGAGTGTTTGAGTATAGCTTTAAACTGAATAAACATGTAATACTTATGCCTGAAGGAGGGGTGCATAATGGATTTCAGAGTCTCATCTGTCTCTTATTCTTCCTGTCTGTTATTTTCCAGGCTGGTCCTACCATTAGACAGAGAGGAGGATGAATCTGTAGCAATTGCTGATGGGGGTGGGAGAGAAAGAACAGGCAGAAAGGCAGATAGCCCCTCCCCCCAGGAATTCCCCCTGAATTTTTGACTATTCCCATTCTCCTGAGTAAAGGTGTGTCAAAAAAAATAAAGATAGTGGCCATGATAATGCTCCACCCCAGTGCTTACTTTATTGTTAGGCTTGGTTACATCATCTGGTTCTCTTCTTCCAAAAAGCCACAAACTCTAGACTAATCTTGGACATTTATAAAGAGTTATTCTATGTCACAAACTGAGCTATTGGAAAAGTCTTGGAGTGAGATGTTGGAAGAGGGACAAGGGAAGGTTGCACCTTGCACCAAGCCATGTTTTGGCCTTACCATTATTGAACAAACTAGTTCTAGCTGTAAGTCACAGCTGAATTCACACAGTGTGCTAAGCTGACCAGGCACATTATGGCATAATACAACAAGAGAGCCTTGTCTGAATCAGCAGTTCATTAAGCAAGTAGCAGTGGGATGTTGGAGAAGCTATCAAGACAGGAAGCCTGTCTTATGAAGCCATAGCTAGACACCTGGTGTGATGGAGGATGATGATGTGGAGGTGGTATTGGATCAACTGTGAACTTCCTTTTTGATGCTGAGAACAATTTCTAGGCTGAGCATTGAGTCAGAAGTACTTGTAATTTGAAATTCATTCACTAGAGCAATGTTTCTCAGCCTTGATAACTTTAAGAGGAGCGGACTTCAACTCCCAGAATTCCCCAGTCAGACAGCATGCTGGCTGGGGAATTTGGGGAGTTGAAGTCCACCCATCTTCAAGTCACCAAGGTTGAGAAACACTGCACTAAAATATACCTTCAACAGGATAGTGAGGAAAGAATATGGAGTATCACTTCCAGACAGAGATAGCTGTAAGAAGCCATGATAAAGTGACGTGTGCCATGATATTATGCAATGACTGACAACATTTGCATAATCTATGTCCTTTGTGCAATTATGCCATGATGCATCTGACACACTTTCCCCCATTCACCACAGACGCCCATGTTTCCAGATAGAGTTGATCAACAGGCCTTGTAGATTTAGCTTAATGAACCCCACAAGCCAAAGTCTGCCACCCTCCAATAAAGTTTTTTTCCTAAGATTATTTTCTGCAAGACGGCTTCTGGCAGAAGTTTTTGTGCTCCACAGAACCCATTTTTAAAATTGCTATTGTTTTATGAAGACATGACAAATGATCACAAAGTTATATAGAAGGCATAACAGGATAACAGGTAAGACAATACACATAAAACAAAAAACCTAAGCAAAACTCATAAAAACTTTGGAGAAAAAGGAAAGAAAAAAGAGTAAAAGCGGGATAAAAAAAAATACTAGAAAAAAGCCACACACACCCCGAAAAAGTATTGAAGATTTTGAGTTTTTAGTACTTCCCTTCAGCTTGAAAGTCTTAATTAGTCAAAGTTTATGTCAGTCAAAGACCAGTATAGAACAAAATAATTAACACTGTTTAAAAGTAAAAGAGGAGGGCTGAAAGTCTTACTTATGTATTTGGGCAAATAGTTGTTGTTGTTCAGTCGTTAAGTCGTGTCCGACTCTTCATGACCCCATGAACCATATCGCACCAGGCCTTCCTGTCCTTCACTGCCTCAATCTTTCCCAGCATCAGGGTCTTTTCCAAAGAGTCTTCTCTTCACATTAGGTGGCCAAAGTATCTGAGCTTGAGCAAATAGTATTCAACATTTAAACACTGACCATATAGAATCATATTCAAAGACTGAGAGTTGAAAAATTGAGCTAATATTTAGAATCCAGTACAAAAACATCTTCCTAGGAATCCATGAACACCTTCTTCGCAACAACCAAGGCATAGTTCATCCAAAGTTGTTCTCAAATCAGTAAGTGGCAAACATTTGGAGTATAGTTAAGAACAACTGACATCTTTGAACCTTAACTTCATTCCAAGACCTCAGTTCAACCTAGTAGTAATATCTCACCAGTAAGGAACTACCAGCTGTCACAACTACCTACCTCCATGCTTTCACATCTAGGAGGGCTCTGTAGAACCCAGATGAAGTCTTCCCAAGGCCACTCCAAATATCTTCAAGGCCCTGCTTGTGATATGTCCAGTTGGTTGGGATCACAACAAGGTGTCTCAACCAGGGCCTTCTCAGTGGCAGTACCCCAGATATGGAAGAGAGTGTTGTGTGTTGCATCAAGGGAGTTTGGTTGTAGCACCAGGTCTTTCTGGCTTTGTTTTTATTGTTTTTTTTTTGGTTCTGTTTTTATTCTTTGTACGATGTTGCTTTATATTATAGTTGTGAGCCACCCAGAGTTCTGGTTTTAAGAAGGGCGGCTATACAAATATTTTAAATAAATAAATACACAAATAAATACTATCTTAAGGGAACTATGGCTATTCCTTATGCCTCTTTTATATGATAATTAGACATATATCTTTACAAGCAATCCAGAAACAGGCTGCATTCTGAACACTTGGCTCATCCCTCAGGCCTTAGTTTCAAATAGTTTTTTTCAAACTTGACAAGTTTAAGATGCGTGGACTTCAACTCCCAGAATTCCCCAGCCAGTGCTGGCTGGGGAATTCTGGGAGTTGAACTCCACACATCTTAAAGTTGCCAAGTTTGAAAAACATTGCTTTAAATTAATTAGTGGGTTCTGTGCATTGTATTGTTTTCAAATAGCTGTTTCTTCTTTGGTATTTTAGTAATGATTTTAATAGAGGTGAATATGTATAGCTCAGGGTTGAACTGTGGAGTCCTTGGGGTTCTCTGAGCTTGGTTCTTTTCTTGCAAACATTTCATTACCCAGCTAGGGAACATCTTCAGTGCTAAAATGGGATGTTCATTCCCATTTTAAATATATGCTTAAACATATGATAAACATATGCTAATCAAACAACTACCAGAGGAGCAAAACAAACCCCCACCCTTACCAGCACTGGCAAGGCAGGCCACAGCACATAGAGAGCAAACCCCATCCCATTCTAGCACTGAAGATGTTCCCTAGCCGGGTAATGAAACGTTTGCAAGAAAAGAACCAAGCTCAGAGAACCCCAAGGACTCCACAGTAATGATTTTATTGTACACCATCTGGAGTCACTCTAGAGTTGAGCAGCCTTATGCATTTCACAGAATAAATAAATAAATTTAAGATATCAACTTTGTTTGGGCTTGGAAGGTAAACAAGCTTGTATCTTATGAGAAACCACTGGAGAATCCAGGGCTGTAAACTAGATGTGAAGTTGAAAAACCGTTCTGGAAGAAGGCAGTTATGGCACACTATTTTCGTATTGTTGCCAAGAAAATTAGAGTCCATTTAATTACCAAACCCAGCTCAAGGATGCCTTTCTCTTTTTATTACACAGCTTTTCCTTTTTTAAATAGCAAACCTTGTTTTCTTTTTGTATTTATTTTAGAACTATTGATTTATTGTTGACACTTTTATTTAAGAACGTTCTTACCATTCGCTTGTAAACCAGTCTGGGCTCTTCCAAAACAGCCTTATCAAAATAAAATAATAGAGAATAAAATAGAAAGTAGGAATAATGGTGTACAACAAAATCTTTATCGGAAGAGACTAGCAGGAACTGTAGCAAAGTCCATTCCATAAAAAATTCCATGATCAGACAATACTTTTCTTAGGAGCAAAATGTGTACAAAATTGTATTTGGGGTCTCTTCATAGTTTAATCGGCAAGATGTTATTTGGGAAGGGGAAAAGGAAGAAAAGATTTAAAGTCTCTGCTATCAGTTGGGGAATCGCTAGCTTAAACAGGTTAGAGTTGACTCAGCTGGATGTCATACAGGTTTCAGGTTACATCAAGTATGACTGTCGTGCCAAACGCATATGACTACTGAAAACATCTGGAAATCTCCAAACTAGTGCACAATTTGGCCAGGCAACTGGCCCTATTAAAAGCGTTGCCCAACTCTGGATTTTGGAGGCTTCTCAAGACAGCAATCCTGGAATCTTAGGCTGATCACTGTAATCGGCTGTTGCAACTATGCTTCCAAAGACTTTGGTGACACTAAGTGATCATTAACAGAAGACGTCTGGGCCCGCGCCCATTTTGTCCGATACGCGGAGTAATGGGGCTTATGTGATTTTAGTAGAGACCTTTGCAAATGCCAGTGCTGTCCAAGGCTTTCCCTTGAGTAAATAAATTAAATCTTCTGTTGGGGGAGATGGGCAGCATACAAATTTAACAATTAATTAATTAATTAATTAATTAATAGGGCTTCTAATGAGGACCATCTTCCGTAGCTTCTTCCACTGTTCAGCTGGGGGCTCAGTGTTGTGCCGCACAAGTCTCCTCTGTGCCTTTGACCAAGGAGCTTCCCCAAGTCCACAGCGGAAGTGCAGTGGTGATGCTGTGCCCATCTTCCTGGGCAGGAACCCCTTGAGAAGAACAACTTCCTCCCAAATTCCAGCATGGGGCATCAGTCTGAAAATCTTTTATTTGCTGTTATTGTTCACACCTGCCTTGCACACGGAACATCATCACTCTTTTGGACAGTCTTCCCGAGTTGGTCATCCTCCAGAGGCTCTGGACCATAGCGTCAGAGGCCGTGTTTGGGCTGGGAAGTCTGGGGACTGCAGACCCACACATCCAGCTGGGGAAGGCTAGGCTAGGATCTCGTGCTGCGGCCCTGTCTTCCCCCTGAGCATGTGCTGCGAGGAGCACAGGGGAAGAAATCAGATCAGCTTCACCCCATCTGCTTCCGCCCTGTGCAGTCCCCCGCTGGGTGGAAATGATGGGAGTTGTAGTCCGTCATATGTCGTTGGGGATGAGGAGGTTGGAATCAGGTTAGCCCTGCTCCCCTCTGGCCACCGGAGTGAAGGTGCTGCCGGCTGGGAGTGATGGGAGTTGTAGCCCCTCACATTTAGCCAGGGATGAAGGGGCGGCCGAGGAAGAGGAAGGGGAAAGTCAGGTCGGCCTCGCCCTGTCGGCTTCCCGGCTGGGGGCGAGGGGAGCTGTAGTCCCGCACATCCCCTCCCCCTCCCCCTCTGCTTCCCGGCTGGGGACGAGGGGAGTTGTAGTCGAGGAAGGCTGCTTCCCGCCGCTTCCTCGTCACGCGGCGGCGCCCCGCCCGCGAGCGGTGGGCGTGTCCGTCCCGCCCTCCCTCGCGCGTCATCCCGCGGCCCCGCCTCCGGGGGGCGTGGCGGGCGCGCGGAGATGAGGTCAGGCGGCACCGGCGCGGCGGGACAGGATGGCGGTTCCCGGCCGGCCGTGAGGGCCCGGCGAGGCGAGCGCAGCGCAGTGGGGCCGGGCAGTGCCGCGGCCGCCATGTCGAGCGGAGCGCCGGGCAGCGCCGTCTCCGACCCGCAGCACGCGGCGCGGCTGCTGCGGGCGCTGAGCTCCTTCCGACAGGAGGGCCGCTTCTGCGACGCGCACCTGGTGCTGGACGGGCGTGAGATCCCGGTGCAGACCAACATCCTGGCCGCCGCCAGCCCCTACATCCGGTGAGCAGCGGGGGGGGGGCAGGCCGGGGGGGGCTACGGAGGAGGAAGGCTGGGAGGCGGTTGGACCCCTCTTGGTTATTGCCTTTGATACTTCTATTACTTCGTCTGCTTCCCCACAGAAAGGGGGCTTTATTCTCTTGGGATCTTGGGGGGGGCAGCTGAAGACTCTCCAGGGCTGTTACAGCGCCTCTTCCTGCAACGTAGTACCTCTCAATCTCAGCCCCTTGAAGAGGGGTGCACTTCAGCTCCCAGAATTCCCCAGCCAGCCTTGCTGGCTGGGGAATTCTGGGAGTTGAAGTCTACCCCTCTTCAAGGGGCTGAGATTGAGAAACGATGCTCAAGGCTTCCCCTTCTTGGATTGCATCTTCCCTGCAAGCATCGCCTGCCTTTTCTTCCAGGAGCTCGAGGTGGCAGCCGCCACCTCTTGTTTCCCACCACTGCAACAAGCCTGTGAGGGAGGTCAGTTGGGCTCAGGGAGGAACTGGCCCAAAGTCGGCCGCCCAGCTGAAGGACAGACTGTGACTTGGCTGTCTCCAGCACCTTAACCAGCTTCCCATGCTGGCTCTCCCAGAACAGGATGCACGGCTGTTTTCTGCTCCTGCTGTGAATCCCTTATTATTACAATTATGTATTTATTGATGAGTATAGCAACCAGAAAATATGAGAGGTATGTCCCGAAATACATTAAAATAAAAAATATATATACAGCATAATGAATAAGTGAGCAGTACCATTTGTACCCTAACCCTAACTAAAAATATATGCATAAAACGTTAAGATAAAACTGGCTCATTCTTTTAATGTATTAAATCTAGCCATATAGACCATCTATCGCTCCATCTTCTCAATTTTAGTACAATAGGTTATTTTAATTAGAATGATATTCGTATCATATACTTAAATTCTTAATATTCTATTATGTAAATGTCCTAAAGTATTAAATATAAGGCAGTTTGTTTATTGATGAATAAGATGTCTATCTTAGACACTAATCCGTGGTGGCTCACAACAAAATCAATAAACAATGACATAAAAACACGTCATATCCTTCCCACCATGGCATTGTGATAACCTGTGCTCCATACCCACTGGCTCATCCTCATCACTGCATCCTACTGCAGTTATAACCCAGTGTGCTGAGGTGTTGAGAAATCCACTCTTTTGTTGTTGATCTCAGATTCGCCGAATTACCTGAGGATCAAATAGCCAAATGGGCTATCTTGAGCTCATTGAAAGCAGGTTTAATAGGCATGCATTAAGTTAGTAGTAAAGATGATGCACAGGCAGGCACTGAGTAAATCTCCTGTTTCTTTGTGACAGTCAGACTCTTACAAGTCCCTACCTAGCTTGTGATAGCCATAAGGAGATGTTGCAGGGAAGCTGGCATGGGAAAAATTGCTATTGCTTTTATTATTTATTCTTCAGATTTTTCTCCCATATTTCCTTTAGGAGCTTGTTTTTGTTTAAATAAATTTACTTATGGTTAGGGTTTGTTGGATCAGAGTTTTCAATTAAATTTGGCACAGTTCTTAAGAATATTATTCTTAAGTATAATAACTAAGGTTGATACTGTACACATTACCCCGTAAGCACTTGCAAACAGGCCAATCAGATACATTTGGGAAGCCCCCTGACTGTCTTTTTTTTTGGAAACAAGAGGCAGGATTAGATGGTCTTGCTTCACATTCTCCCACAGGACTTGGATGTTTCTGGTTGGGTCAGTTAAGGCACCAACGGTTAGAGAGACTATGCTTTTCTAGGTGATAGCAGGATTTAGCTTTCTGGCTTTGATAATTTTTTACAACTATTTTGTAAAAAGGGCTGAGAGATGAAGAGTGCACAGCAAAGGAGCATTCAACTTCTTTCCTCCTAACAGGGTTGGCATGCTCTGGGTCCCAACAGGAAATGAATGTCATTTCTGGAGATGTGCTCTCTCTGTGGCCATCCCTGACCTGTGGAACACCCCTCACCCAGTTATAATCCAGTTGTCCTTTAGGAAAACCATGAAGACTTGGCATTTTTAACAGGCCCTGGGATATGGAGATCTATGATCCTGATGGGGTGTGTATGTGTGTGTACCCCTATTTCCCAACATGGGTGGTTTTTATTTGCTTCTTGTGGGCTACATTCAGTCTGTTTTAAATTGTTACTTTATCTTTGTATGGTATTTAGAGTTGCTTCAGCAATTGAGGTAGCTAATATATTGATTAAATAAAATAAATAAATGTTGATTGTTTCAGGGCAAAGCATTAATGCTGAAATCCAGTGATCAATTAAGGATTAGCTATTATTGGACATAGAATGGGTTGAGCCCATGGCCTGCTTTAACAGGACTATTCAAATATCCTTAGTAAGCATTGGCTGAACTGGCAGCCATCCAACAGGCCTCAGATTTTTAAAACAAGTTCCTGCCTGTGAGTTTTAAAGAGTTGAATAGCTTCTTGACAATTGTTGACAAGATTTTTCCATCAGTTGCTTGCTAGGTGATGTCTGGCTTTGCATGTAACCTTAAATTGTTGAACTGTATGCTGAGCAAGCCCTAATTGCATGGTTTACTCATAATGCTAAAGTATAAGAAATAGTTTTGACAGTATGGTAGCTGAAACTACTTTATGCTTTCACACAATTTGTGAACTCAGCAAATAAGATAATAATAGCCATTTTTTATGGTAGTGTGTCCTTTATATAATAGCTTAAGTATTTCACCTGGCTAGGAAGGAAGGTTTCCCTGAGCATGTGCAGGGTCTCCCTCTCCCCCAACATTTCTACATTGTAATGTTGCCCTGTCACCCCTCATTGGGCAAATTAAGCACACTAATGTATGAATTCTGCAACTAAGACATTTGCTGAACTCAGTAAGCAAGACTGAAGGGTGAAGTCACATGGGGAAAAGGGGCTGTTGAAATTAGCTTTGAGTTCATGTTGTATCATGTATGAAGCTGATAGTATCTCACCTGACCATCTCTGTGGGGCTGTTCATCTAGGTACTGACCATGCCTGCTTAACATCAAGAAGATGTTTGTTTTGTGTGCTTCAAACCATGAGTCCAGACCAGGTCTAAGAACAATCAGATGAGAAATATCATACTGCTTGATTTAAAATTTAGAGCAATTCATAGCAAAGGTATGAGCCACCACATCATGGATCCAGGTGTTTTCTTTTTCTGTCTTTTTGCTTTCATGGATTTTTTCACCTCTTGCTGGCCCAGTTAGTTGCCAACACCCTAGCCACACATTTTCTTCCTTCTTTTCCTTTGTACTGCCATTTCCCACTTCTCTATGCATTTCTCCAGCACTAGAAAGGCAGTAGTTTAAAAAGTGCAAACAAAGCCCTGCTTGTTCTCAGATGGGCACACACAGCTGTGCTATAGAGATCCCTATGTTCTTGATCTCTTTTTGTGGGCAACACATCGTTTAATTCTCAAAGCCCCTTAAAAGCACAGTTCTTTCGTTGTGCTGTAAACAGGAGAAAACAGCTGGCTTCTTGATTCAGACAAGCAGGAAGAAGCTTAGAGTATGCCTCTTGCATCTGGATGAATGGGGTGCTGTGGTGGGAAAGTTACTGCCAAATTCATGTGTATCATGCATGTAAAAAGAGGTGGGGCATCTGTTGTTTACCAAGGCCTCAGTAGGTAATATTGGTAATTATAGTTATAAGCTCATTTGTAAAAATCAAATATGACATTTTTCATGGTGAAGGAGAGTTATGAAACTGCTGATTGTCAAGTAATTGAAGAGGCCTTTCCTGGAGGATTCATGGTTGAAATGCTAGAAAGCATGTTAATGTTGGGAATGGAGAATGGCAGTAAACAGCTAAGATGGGAATTTCACAACTGATTACATAAATATTCCTTATATATGAAGTTGAAGATGTGTCACATATAATTTAAACTGTGTAGTTCCTCTTCCCTTCCTGTGCTTTAAATACATGATTTAAATATACATTTTAAATAAAGCAACAGAACACTCCTATCTAAAAGATGCCTGGGTATTTAAAGAATCTTATTATTGGATGCCAATTAGTGCTTTCACAATATTGTGACACCCTTGGAAAGAGAGTGATGATTTATTACAGTATTTCCTCCATGTGAGAATCTGGTAAATAAATTGTCATCCTCAGCTCTCTGATCTGACAAGGAGGTCCTACCTAAGATATTTCAACACTAGTTGGTTCTCTGCTACGTAGGATAAGTTCCAAATCTGGATGATTTGGATAATAATGTGTGACTTTTACAAGCACTATAATATGCTAAGTAGCAGTTGTTTGACAGCTGCCATTTTTCCATCTGGCAATGGCAGTATATACATTATGCCTTTTTATTAGTTTACATGTAAGAAATTAATAATTACGCTGATTTTATATATATTCATATTCATATTCAGATGCTGTTAAAGAGCTCTGAAATGTACTGTCAGCCATAAATAGAATTCAGATTTTTTTAACGTCTGTTTTAATGTACGTAGTCTTACGACATGTCTTGTAACTTGCTGAACTAGTTTATCATTTTAGCATATAGTTTAGGCCCACCGGAACATTTTTAAATTCCTGGAATAGATTGTATTTAAGAGATGGAAGTGTTTCCAATAAATAGAATTGACCAGACGTTGTTTATGACTCATATGAACAGTTTGTCTAGTTAGATTTGTTTAACTTTAGCCAACACAATTTGAAACAATAATATATTTGTTTAATAATACAAATATACACATATATTTAGTCCATAACAAATAAAATAAAGAGTTTGGAAATAAATGTGAACATATGTTTGTATCTGTCCCTGAGGATTAACAGCGGGTGAAAGATAATTCAGTCAATTTCTATGGAGATGGGAGGGTGCCTGCAACTGACTCATGCAGTTTTTTTTATCAGATTAAAGATAATTAGAGAAAGAGTGAGAGCATAAGTCTGTATTAATATTAGGACTGAATCATACTTTCTTCTTAGCTGGCATCCAAGCAAGCACTGGGCATATGGGCATAGAATTCAAAGCCTCAATCTTGAATGAATAGAAATAGTATTATAAGCCATTCCTCCCTTCATAATTTTCTTTCCTGCAGTTGCTGTTTCCTTTAAAATGTTATAGCAAATAATTGCAGAGATGGAATATTTTTCAACTTGAAAATGTTGTGGGCAGTGTTGATGGGTGGAATTAATCTGAAGTCCCATGTAGCCATCCCCAGATTTGGACTGTTTTTGCCTACATCCCCAACAGAAAGCAGTCTTATAAGCATTGTTTTTCAAGGGTGTGCGTAATAAACATCGTACAGTATATATTTCAAGAAGCCATTTGGCTTTTAATCATTTAGAACAGAAATTCAGGAGGTGACTTGTTTTTATTCTTTCCAACCTAACAGTATGCTGGGAAAAATGATGTAATTGGGCTTAGTGCTCTGTGTCTGCTTGTCCCCCAGCAGAATAGGACGCAACAAAACTTTGACGGAAGGAGAGAAGCAGGCCAAAGAAAAGATCAAACTTAAAATGGGACCAGATGGAGCTAGGGCCAGTGAAGAAAAGAATTCTAGAAACAATCCCACAGTATGTTTCTATGGGAGAGGAAGTTGGGCAGTGACTCCAAATGTTGTTGACTGCTCCATTTGAAGCTGCTCTTCTTTTCCTTTCTGGTGACATGAATCAGAATGGAACTGCAATTAAGAGGTTGAAGCAACTTCCTACTTTGCTTGCTTTGTGTCCTGTAACATATTGAATCACAATACAGGTAGTCCCCAGTTTACGAACGAGTTCTGTTCCCAAGGTCTGTCTTTAAGTCAAATTTGTATATAAGCCGGAACGGTATTATTGTATAATACTGTCTAAGTAGTGTTGTGTAATTAACTTGAACCACTGTGTATTTAACTCGAGTTTTGCTACAGTAGGCTCCATTCTTAACTATGGGTCATCTGTAACTCAGGCATTCTTAACCCAGGGACTACCTGTACTTGTTTGCTCCTACAAAGTCATTCCTATTTAAGGATGGAATTCCAGAGATAAATGTCCCCACCTCCCCTTGTTGAGTAGGTGCTTCAAGAGGACAGCGTTATCACCATTCCAGACTGGAAATTTTACAGCATTGTAACTGAGATTTTGAACTAGCTTTGAGGCATGGCCAATTCACATCTCCTGCGAAACCATGTTGCTAATACTAGTGTTTGCTAAAGCTTTATTGCATACAGTTGAAGAACTTGACCAGCTTGTTTCTAAGCATAAAAAAAGAACTGGTACTTATTTTGTTATGGTTGATATGTGACTCTTTTGTAGGGTTCATATGAACTTAGGATTCTAAACTTGATTCAGGTTGATCGGTAGTCTGGTTAACACTGTTTGGACACTGTTGCAAGATACCTGGCAAACATCTCTAAGGGACACATAAGCCAGGAAGCCTGACATGATGGATAACTCTGAATGAAAGGTCCCTGGATCCTGTTCATTTCCTCCCAGTTAAAATGAGGGAATAAAAATAATTAGAAAGGTCCCTGGATCCTGTTCATTTCCTCCCAGTTAAAATGAGGGAATAAAAATAATTAGAAACTGATAGCTTAGCTTGAGGCTTAAAATTCACAATCCTGGTTTATTGCACCCAGTTTGTAAGCCATCAACACTTCATTGTGTTGCTTTACTTTGATGTTGAGCTATTTAGTATTTCTCTGTGTGAAAGAGAACTAGGTCAGTCATATTCTGACATTAAAAGGTGGAGAAGAAATATAAAACTTTGATAGTTTTTTAATAAATTGAGAACATTACAATTTTCAGGATACCATTGCCCTGTTAGTGCATTTGGGGAGCAGGGGGAATAGAAATAGTTCCTAAAGTGTAAAATAAATATAAATATTGTAGTAGCTCCTTCTGAAAATGGAATGGTAGAGTCCCTTGGTTTTTATGCAGAGTGTTTGTTTTTGTTTTAAGTGGCTCTTCTTGTACAGAGCACCTGAAAAATATATAACCATAACTCTCAGAAAATTGGCAGTGAGAATAGGGTGTGGTTAAACCTCATATCTTTAATGTGTGCTGCCAAAGGGCTGGGTATGACATGGGGAAAAATAAAAATAAGCCCTTGTTTGTTTGGGGGGACAGGAATTGATCTTATCTGTTTCATTGTGTAAATCCATAACATAAAACCCACTAAAATGTCTTTTAATGAAATCAAGTTAGAATGACAAGAGAAAAATATTATACTTGTACTGTACAGTAAAAACAAGCCACATTAATGCACCTTGTATATTACATAATTAGGCAAAGCTTAATTAGTGTGAACATGGGGAAATTATTCTGGCAGTCCACAAATTTTCATGCAGGATTTAACTAGGAAGAGATATGTTTGCTTAGTTGTGGTTTGGCACAAAGTTGGTTTAGACCAGCAGCTGCAGGTAAGATTTAGGATGTCCAGGTAGTCCTCCCTTAACAATAGGGACCAGAAAATGTGTTGTTAAGCGGGGTGGTTGTTAAGCGAGTTGCACCTGATTTTATGACCTTTTTGCAGTGGTCATTGCACGGTGAATCACTGCGGCTGTTAAGTGAATCACGTGGTTCCCCATTGATTTTGCTTGCCAAAAGCCAGCTAGGAAGGTCACAAATGGCGATCACATGACCCTGGGACACTGCAACTATTATAAATGCGAGTTGCTTGCCAAGCGCCCGGATTGCAATCACATGACCACGGGGTTGCTGCGATGGTTGTAAGTGCAAAGACCAGTTGTAAGTCCCTTTATTCAGCACCATTGTAACTTTGAATGGTCACTAAAGGAATGGTTGTTAAGTAAGGACTATCTGTAATGAACTCTATAAGCTTGCTTCCAGAGGGCAAAGAGGCTGCATGTCTCTCTTTAAACATTGTCATATCTCAAGGGAAGTATAAAAGGCTGGAAAAATGCATGGATAGGGAGGAGAATCACCCCTGGTCCTCCCTGCAGTGCTCTGTGCTCTTCCCCTTTGAGGTTCTTTTCTTTGATGTTGATTCCCTCTCAGTGTGTGGGGGCAAAAGGAAAATAATCAGACAAGGAAAGGCACATTTTCCTTCTTATCAGCATATTGAGTGACTCAGGGGCAGAGACTCATGAGACTGTTGCCATTATATTTTATTACCGCTTAAATTTAATAAGACTGAAACTTCTCCTGTAAAGCCGGAACAGAATTTGGGGGTGTGCTATCAATGTCAGTGGTGATTCTGGCTTTAAGTACAGGGAAGAGATTGGACTAATGTGTTCACTGAAAAAGCTCCCCTTGTTTTCTGCCACCTTTAACAATAGCTTAATGCTGACTCAGTGTTCTGAGCAATGTGTCATAAGCTGGATATCCATGTATGGTCTCATAAATAGTTTGTGTTTTGTGTTTCCTGACTGCTAAGTGAATCTCTGCTGTAGATTCATCTGCGTGCACATGGCAGGTGCACACAAGTAAATAAATGCATACAGAATGTCTATACAAATCTTTCAGCAGCTTACAACTTTGTCTATGTATATAACCAAATCACCAAGTAGTTACAGGCTGACATACTGACATAGTATGTCAGGTGTTGAAAGAGAGTCTTCATGGTGAGCAAGCCTTTAAATTCTATTAAATTGATGTCAGTGGATAAATTTATGATTTTCCCTTTGCATCATGCATAACTGATGCTCGGTGGTTTTTAGTGTTTTGTAGCTTGTTGCAGTGAAGTCAAGTGGGCCTTAGGAAGCATTGCTAACAACAAAGCTAGTGGAGATGACAGTATTCCAGCTGAGTTATTTAAAATACTAAAAGATGATGGTGTTAAAGTGCTGCACTCAATATGCCAGCAAGTTTGGAAAACGCAACAGTGGCCACGGGATTGGAAAAGGTCAGTTTACGTTCCAATTCCAAAGAAGGGCAACGCCAAAGAATGCTCAAACTATCGCACAATTGCACTCATTTCACATGCTAGCAAGGTTATGCTCAAAATCCTACAAGCTAGGCTTCAGCAATACATGAACCGAGAACTACCGGATGTACAAGCTGGGTTTCGAAGAGGCAGAGGAACTAGAGATCAAATCGCCAACATTCGCTGGATCATGGAGAAAGCACGAGAGTTCCAGAAAAATATCTACTTCTGCTTCATTGACTATGCAAAAGCCTTTGATTGTGTGGATCACAACAAACTGTGGCAAATTCTTAAAGAGATGGGAATACCAGACCACCTTACCTGTCTCCTGAGAAATCTGTATGCGGGCCAAGAAGCAACAGTTAGGACCGGTCATGGAACAACCGATTGGTTCAAAATAGGGAAAGGTGTACGACAAGGCTGTATACTGTCACCCTGCTTATTTAACCTATATGCAGAGTACATCATGAGAAATGCCAGGCTGGAAGAATCACAAGCCGGAATTAAGATTGCAGGGAGAATCATCAACAACCTCAGATATGCGGACGATACCACCCTAATGGCACCCTAAAGTGAAGAAGAACTAAAGAGCCTCTTGATGAGGGTGAAAGAGGAGAGTGCAAAAGCTGGCTTGAAACTCAACATTAAAAAAACTAAGATCATGGCATCTGGACCCATCAATTCCTGGCAAATAGAAGGGGTAGAAATGGAAGCAGTAACAGACTTCATTTATTTGGGCTCCAAGATCACCGCAGACGGAGACTGCAGCCATGAAATTAAAAGACGCTTGCTCCTTGGGAGGAAAGCTATGGCAAGCCTAGATAGCATATTAAAAAGCAGAGACGTCACCTTGCCGACAAAGATCCGCATAGTCAAAGCTATGGTTTTTCCAGTAGTAATGTATGGCTGTGAGAGCTGGACCATAAAAAAGGCCGAGCGCCGAAGAATTGATGCCTTTGAACTGTGGTGCTGGAGAAGACTCTTGAGAGTCCCCTGGACTGCTAGGAGGTCAAACCAGTCAATCTTAAAGGAAATCAACCCTGATTGCTCATTGGAAGGATCGATAATGAAGCTCAAGCTCAGATATTTTGGTCACCTAATGCGAAGAGAGATCTCTTTGGAGAAGACCCTGATGCTGGGAAAGATTGAAGGCAAAAGGAGAAGAGGACGGCAGAGGATGAGATGGTTAGATAGCATCACTGAAGCAATGAGCATGAAACTGAGCAAACTCAGGGAGGCAGTGAAGGACAGGAAGGCCTGGCGCAATATGGTTCATGGGGTCACGAAGAGTCGGACACGACTTAACGACTAAACAACAACAACAAAAAGCTTGTTGCATATTTCATGTATGTAAATATATATTCTGAAACAAGTTCTGGGAATAGCTATGCATTTTATTTCTAGTAACTTCTCACTGAGGATTTATTTTTAGTTGGCAGTTCTGAAAATTATATTGTGAAGTCCTTGGTGCTCTCTGAGCTTGGTTGTTTGCTTGCAGACATTTCCTTACCCAACTAGGTAACTGGTGATGTTACCTAGTCAGGTAACGAAACGTCTGTAAGCAAACAACCAAGCTCAGAGAGCACCAAGGACTCACAGTTCAACCTTGAGCTACATATATTCTCCTCTATTGAAAATTATATTCTCCCATCTTCTCTCTCTGAATAATCCTTGCCAGTCTGAATATTATCTCCTTGTAAGTTTGCTGCTTGGAAAAGCATATGAGTTTCTTACTGGTGAGTTGAATAACTCATCAGTAAACTTCCTCACCTACATCTTAAAGCTTGGGACTCTTCTTTAAAAACACTCAACTGCAAATAAGGTTTGTTTCTGTCCTAAAAGAAACAGAAAGAAATAATTTCTACTGCATTTTTTTTTTTTTTTTGGTCACTTGCTGGCTTTTCTGTATCTGTTCTGAATGTAGCTGATTATGTTTCTAAATGGAAGTTTGTTGAGATTGTATTTAGGTTGGAGTTTTCAAGTGGGGAGTTATACCCCTGAACCACAAAGGTTAGTCTGTGCAAAGCACTCATAAGGAGTGTTGTATGAAGTAGTCATGTCCTTTGGAATTTTGCACACAAAAGCTGTCCCTGGTTGTCTGTATGTGCATATGTGTGCGTGGCAAAGAGAACAGTTCTGCTGGGACTACCAGCATGAAGAGGGTATACACGCCTGCTCAGTCAGCCCAGGACAGCCTTTGAATCAGCTGTAAAGAACATGGCTGATTTAACACTTCAAGGAGGAGAGTTTCCCACATGCTAACATGTTTTGCAAAATATCATTTTCTTCTAATGAAGACCACAGCAAAGTTGCCTCAAGATCTCATTGATAAGGTAGAACATACAGCATGGCCTTTTAACCAGTTCTCAAAAGACATGTGGCTATGAGTTCAACCTAGTCTAATTATTTTAGATGGTAACTAGCAAGACAAGACCCAACATCTGAGGTTTTATATGTGGCCAAGTTTTTTCATTAAATGGAAGTCTTAATACCATGAAACTGCACTGAACATCCAAATAATTATTGTCATGAGGTGTTAGTAGTAATTTTTAACCAAGGACTTTCTACCTGTGTCTTGGAATTTTTAAGAGTATATATGGAAGATTATAGAATTGAAAACAATCTGGGATGGTTTTGATCTGTGATTTTCTGTAACATTTGTCCTATTCTTATTGCTTTTTAAAATTAAAGTCTATCTTTTACAGAACAAAACTGAACTATAATCCTCCCAAGGATGATGGATCTATGTATAAAATTGAACTTGAAGGGATATCTGTTGACACCATGAAAGAGATTCTGGACTACATCTTCAGTGGCCAGGTGTGTGTTACTAATATTAATCCTCCATATATCTTCAGGAATATTCTGTGTGTGTATGTGTACCCAGTCACAATTCTGTCCATGTCTGCTCAAAAGTAAGCTAGAATTGTAACCTAAATCTCCTAGAAAAATATGTTTATAAAGTAGAAGTATTCCACAGTGGATCCTGGCCAGTTTCCATGGATCTCCAAATGGATCACTGGCAACTTTGTAAAAAAAATGCTGGGTAAGATAGACTTTGGTCAAATTTTTCAAGTGCTCCTTATATTCTTAAGCATCAGTATGTTCATTTAAAGAGGATTATGCTTTATGTGTTGAATTCTGATTATGCTCTCTCATCCATTAAGAAAATGCAGCTGGATGAGATTGGAAGTCAAAGTGTAGCATCTCACTTCTGCAATAGCCAGCCAGACACTTTGGTGAAAGCTGCAAAATGTATGGGAATACAAACATCTCCTATATGTTCGATGAATTATGACAAGTTTGTCATGGCTAATGTCTGAAAATAGGCATATTTTTCATGGACTGTTTTTGGTCCACTCTTAAGCCACCTAAACCAGATGCAATTGCAGCATTTTGTAGCAACAGATTCTGTGAGATGAGAACTATACACAATGCAGGATTGACATCAACTCTCCTCTGACTCCAGGAAACATTTAGTATTATTGATGATCAACATGTGGAATGTATATTACATGATATAGCCAGTAAAAATGTGGGCCTAGTGGAGAAGAGGAAAGCCTATGGGCATTGCTATGGCAGGCTTACATATACTCTTGTGTTTGTCTAGCACTCTACTCTTGCATGCTTACTAGTCTAAAAGTAAACCAGGAGAAAGAAGTTGTGTGCTAATGTGGGAAGAGGGAATAGCTATCTGGAGTTTGACTCAGGCAACCTTCATCACTGGTTGTAATTTTCTGTCCTGCAATACAACTTTTGCAGATCAGACTAAGTGAAGACACCATCCAGGACGTGGTACAAGCTGCTGACTTGTTGCTGCTTACAGACCTAAAAACTCTCTGTTGTGAGTTCCTGGAGGGTTGCATTGCTGCTGAAAACTGTATTGGAATTCGGGACTTTGCACTACACTACTGTCTGCTCCACGTTCACTACCTTGCCTCGGAATATCTTGAAACGCACTTCCGGGATGTCAGCAGTACAGAAGAATTCCTGGAACTAAGTCCTCAAAAACTAAAAGAAGTGCTGTCTTTGGAGAAGTTAAATGTTGGGAATGAGAGACATGTTTTTGAAGCAGTCATTCGTTGGATCTCCCACGATCCTGAATTAAGAAAGGTACAGAATTTAAAGTTACCTAAGAGGGCTGCATAAACACATTTGCTCATGTTGGTTTACTTGGACGCTTCTAATTGTATGAAGCTTGGCTTACTGCTTTTGAACACGGTTATTACCAGTGTAATGTCTGCACTGCTTTGAATCTCCTTGCCCCTGCAGTTCATGTGTTATTCTGTGTTTTAATTAATTGCGTAATTCTGCCAAACCCCTCAGCCTTGACTCAATCACTGAAAAATGTATTCAGCAATCCTCTGGCTTCCAAGATATCAGCAGGCATTATTCACTCACTTTCAAACTTATTTTCTTAACTATACAAATCAAGAAAATTTGTTTATCAAAACATTGAAGAGTAGGAATAAGAGAAAGCTGAATTTTGCCCTAAGTTCATATCCTATATTTTAGCAGAATCAGAGCATTTATGCAACTGTGTATATTATTCAGCTGATACATATGCTGTGATATTTCTCTTCTTGTTGTTGCTTTTTTCTTTAGGCACCTCCCCATGCCTTCATTTATTACAAGAGTAGTGGTTGGAACCATTTGTTGTCTAAGTTAGATAAGATCCCTACTTCTCCCTAGAATTGCTGAAACTTGGTGTAGGATTTCCTGCCATTTTGAGGCAAGAAACACACCTCTTTGTGCTCTGAGATGGTTCTGCCCAGTGCATTGTTCTCCTGCAAACATAGTCCTTACCCTCCCAAACAACGTTAAGTGCTGCCCCTGGCAGAAGTTGCCTCTTCCTGTGAAAGTCTATCAGCAGTAATGTTAAACACTAATTTATTTATCTGTAAAGTTCATGAGGTTAGGATCATTTTGTGATTTAAAGTATCTTTGTGGCTCTCCAGGTTCATATGAAGGATGCTATGTCAGCTGTGTGGGTAACTGGATTGGACTCTACCTACTTGCGTGAACAAATGATGAACGAGCCATTAGTTCGGGAGATTGTCAAAGAATGTAGCAACATTCCACTCACCCCTCCCCAGCAAGGAGAGGCAATGCTTGCTTCTTTTAAACCCAGAGGATACTCAGAGTGCATTGTGACAGTTGGGGGCGAAGAAAGAGTGTAAGTAATTCAGGAAAGCAGCTGTGGATCTCATTTGGTAGGGAAGGAGTCAAAGAGAAAGAAGACAGCACTTTGAAGAAAGGTCAATACTCCATTGATGATAAGTTTGAGACTGCAGTAGTGGAGAATGTATGGATCTTAGAGTTGAATGTTTGTGTTCCTGATGATCTGAGCTTGCTTTTCCTGCAGATGTTTCATTATCAGTCTAGGCCCATCATCAGGTGCACTAATGATGTCACCTGGCCTGGTAATGAAACATCTCCAAGAAGAAAAGCAAGGTTGGAAAAGACCAAGAACGCAAAACGTTTGAGACTATGGGTTGCTTTGAGACAGTTATCATTCAACCCAGTGGTTGTCTGCCTTCAAGCCAAGGTCTGGAATCTCCATGTAGCAACTGGGAGAGTCTCTTGGCGCCTGCCGGTCTCGCTGCCCCATCTCACTTTTTATATTGAAATAATGTTTAAAAATGGCACATTGTGGCCCAAGTGTCATATTTTATTTCCAGGAAAGCGTTTGGGTCTAAAGTTGGCCCCATAAACTTTTGTAGAAACTAAAAAGAATGGTTACTTGCAGCCCAGATTGATTCCTTACTGGGTTATACTTGGTGATCAAAATGTACTAGCTGAATTTTGATCTACTATATTCCCCCCCCCCCCCATAATGGATTAAGTCTCCAACAAAAATGCCCAGGTGAAATACTTTCATATCAAAATAACTCAGTTCTTCTCCTGGATTTTCTCTCTCTATCCCCCTACCCCAAAGAAAAGCATTATTGTGTTCTGATTGAGGCTGGTTTTACAGCCAGGAAAAATGATACGTTTTTCCAAATAAAGAAAATCATGATTTGGGATAAGTTTATCTCAGTTTCTTATTGTCTTTCCCATTACGTATTAGTTTGTACAGCATATTCAGTGGAGGCCAGGTCTTCCTGAAATATCTCTCTAAAATAGAGAGAGGTGGGCACCTTTTAAAGCATTTAACAATGAATCCTCCTATACTGACAAGTTAATTTCTGTCTTTTCTCCCTGTTCAGCTCCAGGAAGCCCTCAGCTGCAATGCGATGCATGTGTCCTCTGTATGATCCGCACAGACAATTGTGGATAGAACTGGCTCCTTTGAGTACACCCAGGATAAATCACAGTGTACTTTCTGCAGGTAGGAAAAATCCTTCCCCCCCCCCATTAATAAAAGAGGATATAAATCTAATGCTTTTAAATATTTATAAAGTGAAATAGTCTTTTAGCTACTTTGGATCAGATCCTGGGCAAATAATAACCAGTGAATAATTAAGTAGGTGACTCTCTCTAGTTTAGAGGGAAAAGCACGGGAGCAAGAAGAGGGAAGGAGCCAAGGCCATATTAGTTTTGCCAGGCCCGTGTGGTATGTAAAATAAATAAATAAATGTTTGATGAGGTGTTCAGGGCATCATCTGTTTTTATCTAATAAATACAAGCCAACATCCAAACAAGAGCAGTGGGGAATTTTATGTGCGCAAACCCTTTCAGTTTTTTATCCCCTTACTATTGTATTCTAAGAGGTGTGGTAAGTTTCGTGTGTGTGTGTGTGTGTGTGTATGTATGTATGTATGTATATATTTGTTCCCTTCCCAATAGCAGCATCTGCAGAGGGCACATATTTGGTGCAAGTTAAAACAGGCAAGATGGTAGACACAGCATCACAGTCCAATCCCCACCCTTTTGTATGCACATAAAATATGGGTGCAAGTATAAAAAAGTTGGGGCTTGGATTGCGGTACTGTGTGGCCATCTTGTCCATTTTGATCAGTCCTTTGTAGATGCTGCTATTTCCCACTCAGACATTTGCATACAAGGAAGTACTCTAAACATGCACATCCTTGTCTTAGGAACCCAGTCATATTGTATATACTTTGCTAATTTTTTTGTTTAATATTTCTTCAGTAACTATGAATATAGTCTCACAAGAACCGACACTGTTTTTTTTTCCTTGCCTTTTTATATGTAACTTAAGGCAGTGAACATACCTAATACTTCTGCCTCTTATTTTCCCCACAGCAACAACCATGTGAGTTGAGTTGGGCTGAGAGAGGGCTTCATGCCTAAGGGAGGCTTAGAACTCAGTCTCCTGGTGTCCAGACCAGCACCTTCACCACTACATCAAACTGGCTCTTTTACTTTTTTGAAGTAATCCTTGTGGCCTTACACATTCTCTTTGGTGCCCAATAGAAACTTGTTAAACATCTTACAGACAGTAATTAGGGGTATACATTGTATTAAACCATGGTTTTCTTAACCATGTTTTGCAAACCACAGTGGCTATGTTCACAAAACATACTAAGCCAAACCCAAGCAGATACATGAATAGTTTAGTCTGATGTCCTGCTTGGTACCCACTGCATGTGTTGGATTAATCCCTCATGCCCACTGAGATAATTGCAATTGTAGTCCAGCATATCAGTGGTCAGGCTCATGGCAAGATCTTGGCAAAATTTTCTGGAGTTGGTTAGGCACTAGACTCAGACTCACCTTATGGTTCTGATACACAACATGGCATGGCTGGACAGGAATCTTATTGCCTGCTAGGAAGAAGTCACTAAAATGGTTGATTATGTTTGGTCAGATGGAGATGTAGTACCTTTTCATAGTCTCAGTAATTGAATTCTGGTGCTTCGTTCTCTCACCATTCATTTGTTGATCCTTCTTATAAAATGTATATGCTTAGCTCGATGTGCCACCATTATGAATTGTGTTTTAAAATATATCTTTATGGTCTGCTTCTCAGAGGGATTCCTGTTTGTCCTCGGAGGTCAAGATGAAAATAAAACTACACTAAATTCAGGTGAAAAGTATGATCCAGATACCAATTCATGGAGCCCTTTGCCACCAATGACTGAGGTAGCTTTAAATTTCTGGGAATGTTACTTTTGTTGTTTATATGCTCCATGGTTTGTATTGTCATCTAACAAAAATTGTAGTTGATTAAGATTTCGTTCTTACGTCACATATTTCCAATAGGCACGGCACAACTTTGGTCTGGTCGAGATTGATGGAGTGTTATATGTTTTGGGAGGTGAGGATGGAGAACAAGAGCTCATCTCCATGGAGTCCTATGACATTTACAATAGGACATGGACAAAGCAACCAGACCTAACCATGATTAGGAAGGTAAGAGGCAAGCAAAAGGGAAAAGTAAGCTGGTGGTGTTTCTTTCTGAAACTATTTCTTTCTCCCACTTCTTTTCTCTCTTTGATTTTTGTTTGTTTGTTTACCTAAAGGTTTAGAGGTTGTTTTTTTAACTAAAAGACTCTTACTAAGTATACAGTTAGTGATACAAAACAATAAGCCATCATTTCCTCAGTTTTCCTTCCTGTACTGTCCCCCAATCCACAAGAATCTGTTTCAAAAAAGAAAGATGCACTTGAATTAAGATATCTTAAATGTCTCTGTGGCCTATTTCCACTTTGTCTTAAAGTGCCTGAAATGAACTAATTGCCGTTAACACAGATTTAAAACCAAACAAAGGAATCCCTTCTGCAAGCATTACTGTCTAATAAACAAGACACAAGAAGGAAAAAGGAACAAGGAAGAAATAAAGGAAAATTAAGTACTGATTGAGGAAATTATTTATTTATAAGTCATAGTTATAAAGCTTCCCGAAGTCATTGTTGAGTTGGCTGGCTTTATAATTAAATAAATAAATCCCTAAAGTTGTCTTGCTGCAACTTTGGATCAGGGACTAGAAGTACCAACTAGAGTTTGGTCTCTCAATCAGCTCATTGAAGATAGGAAACTATGGCCATCCAGATGTTATTGGACTCCAACACCCATAAATTCCAGCCATAATAGCTAATATTCAAGGATGATGAGAATAGTTCTCCAGCTATGTTTTCTGAGGGCTGCAGGTTCTCAATTCCTGGTGGTGTAGTGCTCATTCACTTGTCTCAGAAATCCTGGATTTTTCCCTGACTTGATACTGTAAAGATTGTGCATAGTGATATCATGTAATGCGCTCAGAATAACTTGTAACTTTTCTTGGTAATCCTTTCAGCCAGCTGGTTGGCTAGGACAGAATTGTGTGCGTATGTATGTGTGCGTCTTTGAGTCAGTGTTGACTCCTGGCGACTGCCTGGACTAGTCCCTGCAGTTTTCTTGGCAGGATTTTGGAAGTGGTTTACCATTGCCTCCTTCCTAGGGCTGAGAGAGAGGGACTGGCCCAAGGTCACCTAGCTGGCTTCATGGCTAAGGCGGGACTAGAACTCCTGGTCTCCTGGTTTCTAGCCTGGTGCCTTCACCACTACAGCAAACAGAATTACTTTTTTCAATATTGGAGATATTGCCTCCTACAATAAGGGAGGGAAAAACCCCCCCAAGGCTAGCTCTTCTATCTCCTGTGTGTAGTGCACATGTTGTATTTGCTTTCCTGGCTGTTTTGCAAAACAGCAGAGCTATTGGGACAAGGGGAGACCATTCTGGCCATCAGAACATCGTTTTTCCTGCATTTAAACTCCTACTGAAAGCTATGATATTGACCTGATTTTTTTTTCAGTCAGATGCAGGTTGCTGCAGCCAGGTGCAGTGTTAGGGTTTTTTGGTGGTGGTGAGGCTGATTTATGGCTTGCTTGAATCGAGATGCAGAGTGGTAGGATAGGCCAAGGGTTTGGTGTCTGCTTCTTATTGGAGCGCTGTCGTTGTCTTAAATTGGAAGTTGCAAAACTGTCCAGAAGTCTTGAGACTAGGTTTGCTCCTTGGCTGTTTGGGAAACCTACGAGAAAACCTGGAGTTCAAGTAGCAAGGCACCATTTCCTACAAATGGTAAAATGACCTCCTCCTGAGCCCCAGTGCTGAACTCCAGCATTGCAAACAGCAAAATAGAAATTTTGCAGTTTGAAGTTTTTTACAGCTGACTCAGAAGACAATCAGCTGCCCAGGGGGGAAGACCTCATAGGAACACAGTGGTACCGCATCAAAGGTCTATGTGAAAGTGCTCCAAGTCCACTTAGTGGATTCTTGACTCCAGTTGAATTAAAGGCACGATTGTGTAAGTAAATTGCTCACTGAGAGCCATTATGCTGCGAGAGATCTCACTCATTTTCACAGCAGTTCTCTCCCTCTCTCTTAACTTTCAAAAAAATAAACAGAAACCACATTCCTTGGACTGCCAGACAGAATAGGAAACATGATGTATTATCCAAGCCTCCATGTTGATGTAGCTGCTGCAGCTGCCAAAAGGTTTTACACCATATATTAATATAGTAAAAGGATGTTTTCGTTGCTGATTGTTGTGTTGAAAAAAGTGAAGCAGAGACTGGAGCCAGATCTTCTGTTAGCTGCTTAAAGCTTAGCAGATGGGCCTTCTGAGCAATTTCTACCATTGCTTGTTTCAAGAGGGTTATCCTAAGCAAAACAAGGGACATGCTTTCAGTGTTTGCCTCATTTTCAATACAGATCTGTCCCCACCATCTTAACAGCCATGTCAGGTTTCGTAACATCTTTTGGAAAGCTAGCAGTAGCTTCATATGAAAGACCTCGCCCAGCCAGTTAGACAAAAATAAGAGGAAGAGGTTTATTTTGTTCAGTTCATGTTGTTCTTCCCTGTTGTTTGGCCTCAAAGAAGATCCAAATGCTTCTCCCAAGTACTTTTAAAAAGCCACTAAAGCTGCAATTAAACCAGACCAAGAGCTCAAGTCCAAAAGTGGCCTCATACCTACCACCTAACACTGTCTTAAAAATTGCATCTCAAAGGACATACTGAAAGCTCTTTTGGTGGTTCCAGAAGAGTTCTACAGTTGATGCTGAGGATGGAATCCCAAATAGTAAGCTTCTTCACTGGTCATGCTGTTCTTCATATCTGGTGAGAGCAACACTAATGGGCTTCTGAAAATTATCTCAGCATCTAGGCAGTGTCCGATAGTGCAAATGGTTCAAGAATAATTGGGTCATGTAAACCTTGGAGTCCAGTCTTGTATACAAGTAGAGGAGTCCAGAGCAAAGCACCAAGCAAATGGTTGCCTAGCTTCCAGTTGAACTTGTCAAATCAGCAGGAGTCGGTGGAATCTCCTTGACAGAAAGTATCAGTCCCCAAAGCTAGAAAGCAGGGGTATGCAGCTGTTTCTTTATTGAGGCCCACCCTTAGCCTTTAACTAACATGCAAGATCAACCCAAACGTACTCTTTACCTGCTTCTAGCAGCTAAGTCAAGTCTTGCCCACCAATATTTGGATGATGTGTCACTTGAAAAATGCAAGGATAGAACTAGTCTATTGTCCTGTTTGAGAAGGACTCTGACAACATTCTCACACTTAGAAAACGACCATGGGAAATCATTCTACTCAGATTTGCAGGATTTTATCTGTTTTATAAGTAGCATAATGAATACCTGTGTGGATATATAGAAAATTTAAATTGGAATGGCTTGATAAATGAATGTGAAAGCTGTTGTGTGTAGTGCAATATAATATAATATAAAAATACTGTAATAAAGTTTAACAAATGGAAAAAATGATATGCAAGGGCTGCCTTCCAAAAGGTAGTAGGTGGAGCCAGGCCAGGAAATCCACTTCATTTCATTGGTATTTTAAATTAACCAAAATGTCCCTATTACAATTACTGTCTAGTTGTGCCTTTACTAGCTTTCCCCTGCTGTTACTTTAAAATATATTATTTTGGCAACAACTTTGAGATCTTTTGAGGCAACATTTGAGGTCTTGCAGTTTTGGGAGCTCCAGTTGTTCCCTTTCAATATAAAAGGTTTTAATAGTCAAAAACAGGAAGTTGAATTGTTCTGGGAAGCCGAGTGGAGGCTGATGAAAGAGTAGTTACAGAACTTAATCCTGCGCTTGATCAAATCTTGCTTACTGGGATGGGCTTTGCAGATTTTTACCATCTCTTCAAATCTGGAACCTTGGTCTCTATCATCCTGTATGACTTTTGATAAAATAAAGTGGGAGAAAGGAATAATAGAAAAGGACACTTTTTAATTGGCTGGCTGTCTCAAGATTCACTGTTCTTTAAGTAGTTTGGGGGATTGCCACCTTCATGAGGAAACACCTGCTTGTTTCATTTATCAAAGCAACACCTGTCTGTTTCTTTCATGTGTCTTGAAGCAGAAATACGACCTCAACCTCTCTTGCAGGTTTGACAGTTGGTTTACTGCACCTTTTTTCCATGTTCTGCCAACTTGGCTGCAAGGAGGCCTCAAAGCCAGATACAATCAATCAAAGATTGAGACTGCTCAAAACATTGCAAGGCTTTTACATAAGGAATAAAATCCTGGTCATAATCTAGCACAGTTGCGTTCTTCACGTTGGTCACAACAGAAATTTGTCTGCACACCTTTTTCTTTTCTTCTTTTCTTTTCATGGTATAAGAAGCCAAAATGCTATGTGAATCTAATGTAATACAAGATGCAAGTGTTAAGTGACAGGATGTCTTTAGAAAACAAGAACAAAATACATAAGAGCATATTATAGCTGATTAAATTCTTTCCAGGCAATACAGGAAGAGAAATAGCCCTTAAATTGATACAGAGGAAAGCTGAATTTCAGAAGAGCCATCTTGTTGGAGTTGCCTTCATATGTTTCAGATAGTGATCCAGATCTCCAAGCATTTACTGTGTGGACTCTTTTGTTTTTCTTTTGAATTGTATCAGGGATGGAATCTTCTAACAATCTGCTGATTAAGGCACCAGAAGACTTCCCCTTCCCCTCTAGAAGCTCATCATTTGTGTTCCTGTGGTGTTACTCCCTTTTGTTCTGTCCTTATTGCAGAATGACTCGCACCTTACTGTGTGTAACGGATGTTGTACATTTTCATTTTTAAGATTGGTTGCTATGCAGCTATGAAAAAGAAGATCTATGCAATGGGTGGTGGTTCCTATGGCAAGCTCTTTGAGTCTGTGGAATGTTATGACCCGAGGACTCAGCAGTGGACGGCCATCTGCCCACTGAAAGAGAGAAGGTTAGTAAAATATTAGGATTTACTGCCCAGATTATTAGATACATCCACCATCTCCTTAATGTCCTAAATCATCCAACATTCCACAGATTAGGCCTGGGTATTCTTATCAGTCTTGGGTTTAAGCATTAACCTAGTCATAATAGGCTGACTAAAAATTTTGCTCGGATGAGTAAGAAGTCTGCGAAAGGGTGGGGTCCCTTTGTCCTTCCTTGTCTTTGGTGAAGGCACTTTCACATCTAACCTGCCAATAGACTAGCATCCTGTATTTCTTTGCAGGCTATGGAGAGGGAATAAATGGCATCTTGGTTGGCTAAGATTTTTTTCTTCTTCTTTTACTTTTTAAAGCTTTTTAAAAAGCCATGTTTACATATTTAACTCAAGCTTATTTCTTGCCACACTAAGATACCGTCCCGCCACACTATGACATTTTTGGCTCTTCGTAACTGCCTGGACTTGTCCCTGCAGTTTTCTTGGCAAGGTTTTTCAGAAGTGGTTTACCATTGCCTCCTTCCTAGGGCTGAGAGAAGGGGACTGGCCCAAGGTCACCCAGCTGGCTTTGTGTCTAAGGCAAGACTAGAACTCATGGTCTCCCGGTTTCTAATCTGGTGTCTTAACCACTACACCAAACTGGCTCTCACTATGGAATTACTGAATGCTTTTCTTCAGCTGCTCTATGTGATTGACCATAATGGTTATCATTTTTTAGAGAACAAAAAGAGTGTGTTAGCGATTTAGCTACATTCAGATTGGGTCCCTATTTTGCCCTAAGTAGGATGGGCAAGTGCTTTTTCTGCTACCTCCAAGGGCTACAAATGAGCAGGATTAAAGTGTTCAGCCTCTAATGGAAATTGACTTCCATGCCACTGTGATAGTGTGTAAATTAATCCATGGCCAGAAACATTATTACGGACATAAAAAAAAAAGAATGTCTAGAAAGTTTAGTGAGATTCTGTAGACTAAAGTAAAAAGATGCTGAGCTAGCATCTTTGTAAACAAAAGATTCCCATCCTTCAGACTTTGCCTAGAAACAGGATCTTTGTAAGATAATGTGAGCTATGCAGGAGAATAAGAGGTAGGAGCAGTAAAGCAGAAGTTTACCGCTAAGGAAGTACTCCTACAAAAGCACATGTGGGGTTGGGTGAAATAGCTAGGATAACATTAGATGTGGTTAGTAACATAAGTGCTGAGTTAACATCCATGCTTACATTTCTCATCTTAAATTGTTTTTCAGATTTGGGGCGGTGGCATGTGGAGTCGCTTCAGAGCTCTATGTCTTTGGTGGAGTAAGAAGCCGTGATGATAATCAAACCAGTGAGATGGTGACGTGCAAATCTGAATTCTACCATGATGAATTTAAAAGGTAACCATTTTCTATATAACAGAGTCTAATGAACTCTTGACAGTTGGCTGTTATCTTGTTTTGTCCCTGGCAACTTCATTGTAGAGCTTAACAAAACTGAACCTGGGGAATTGCCAATTGTTTTCCTTCTAGCCAATAAAAGTCTTCTTTGATTGATTATCTCTGCAGATAATCTTTCCCAGTCTTGTCACTTGATATCTCCTTTTCTTGGCTTGAAACCTGGACCTTTGGCAAAAGAAGTAAATAATTGTTGAGGCTCTTCCCCATCAAAGAAAATGCATCTTGTGGCATTAGTACATCTGAGTGCAAACTCCCCCCCCTGCAATAGAAAGATGTGAGTGCTAATAGATGTCAGCCAGCTTGATTTTTCAACTAAATCTACAATGATTTATAAATCGCATGGTTTCCAGTTCTTACTTTTGTAGAGTTATACAAAGCATTTAGTAGCTTCACAGAACATGTTAAGTGCAAGCACAGCATCCCTCCTCGAAGCATGAAATCAGCTGCAAGCAGCCTTTGGAAGGCTCATGTGCTGCTTTGAAGGCTGTCCCTAATTGTCTGAGGATGCATATAGATAACTCTTCCTTTGGGTCAGCCAGGTTAAGAAACAGACCCCACAGGGATTCCTGGAATGCATTGTTGCACGACAGTGTTTTTCAAACTTGGCTAATTCCCCAGCCATTCTGGGGGTTGAAGTCCACACATCTTAAAGTTGACAAGGTTGAGAAATACTGTTGTAGGGTATAATAGCAGAATCTTGAAAGCCTGTCCAAGTTTCTCTGTGCCCCATCTTAAACTAAATAACCTCAATGCAGGTTTATTTTGAAGTTCTTTCTCATCCTCCCTTCTATCTCTGGACCGTGGGATCTCTTGTCCAAGACACTTATTAATGGCTTAGGTCAGCTTGAAATTCCTTTACACCCTCAAACTTGCTGCTGTGCATTGACACACACCTGAAGACAGCCAGAGACAGTCTTCAAAGCAGCTGTGTCAGGCCTCTCAAAAGGCCCTGTTGTTTTCATGCTTCAAGGAGGAATCCTTCACTTGCTCCAGTACCCTATGCAAACAGCCTCTTCTGAATTCTTTGCACAACCCTAGTAGGTTATACTTGAAATGATAATTTGAATATAGGAATAGTGGCACATTAATCATCATGTAATTTAAACTTCCTGTGCTGAAGACATGGTTGTGGTCATTACAGTATCTTTTTAAATGCAATACAGCTTATATCTCTGTTAACCAGAAGAGGGTGCCATTGTACAGGTTGATAGCTTACTCCAACAGTACTTACTCTAAAAGAAGCTGTCAGCTGTAGGATTTCAAGAAGATGGCTACTAACTTATTAGAAGAGATCTGTTTCTATCTCTTATGGTGGATCGTTGAATAGACTTTTGTGTTGTGACTCTCGTGTTTCATTGTCGTTGAATTCCAAACTTTTCTTGAATGGGTCACTTCATAGATGTGTATCTCCTTAACCCTGCACCAATACGTTTTCTCATTTCAAAACACATGGTCTCAAATAGACATATTGAAGAATTGATGCAGGATACTTCACTGCCTGATACTGGGGGAGCAGGGAATTGAACCCGTTGCAATTGCCATCATTTGGGTCTGGGCATGTAATATTCAGGACCAGGACAGAGATTTCGGCAGAGGTGACAGACAATGCCACAAGCACCACTTCCCATAAAATATGACGTACAATATATAGCAACAACAAAAAATACTTTGCTGTCCTTTGATCATGCTCCAAATCTGCTGCCGGAGGTGGCCGTGTCACTCTGTCTCATGATTGGGCTGGCCCTTGGATGAATATTCTGTTCTTCGAAAGAATCCTGTCCAGGCTCTGTAGCTAGGCATTGTAAGAAAGTGATGAAAACAATACAAAAAGATTCTCAGATTAAACTGCCTTTATGCTGCTGACGAGCTTAGTTTAGCATGGTTTATTGTACCTAATGGCACTTCTTTGGGATTCAAGCTAGAAATATTTTCCAGAGGTGCTTCCTGAAATACTTTGATCAGGAGGTGCAGGAAGTTGAATGCCAAACCTTCTGCATACAGAACTTGCATTCTGTCACTGATTCACCCAGCATATGAATGTTGGCCGCTCTTAAATAAAACGTTAACTTCCCCACACAAAAAGTGGAGCATTGGCCAAAACAGGAAGTACATAATCTATTTCTGGTGCTTTCAGCTGCAAATTCTATAAAAGCTGTATCCACCTGTCTGCTGTAACATGAAATGTCTTGCATGCAGCAAAGGATTTTGATAATAGCTATCTGCTTCTCCAGCGAATAGGTGACCTCAATGTGAAGTGTAGCATCAGTTTTAAAATCCTACAAAGGAGCATAAGTGTATTTTGTACTGCATGAGAAAATTTGTGAGGTAGATACTTTTTTCTAGGCACTACTAATTACTGAACAAATTTTCACCTGCTCAATTTTATGCAGATGGATCTATCTGAGTGATCAGAATTTATGCATCCCAGCCAGTTCTTCGTTTGTGTATGGAGCTGTGCCCATTGGGGCCAGTATATATGTGATTGGGGATCTTGATACAGGTTAGTGGCTAAACAGGTAACGTACTTGTGTTGTTGTTGTTTTAATCACATATCACATTGCTACAAGATAGGCTTGTAGAACTTCTCAGGGGTCATCTTACATTTTAGTAGTACTGCTGGATGCGTGAAACACAATTGTCTTCTTGTTTAAAGATTTAAACTCTTCTGTAGTCAAGCTGCAAATATATTATGACTGGATCACAACATGGTCAGTACTATTCCAGTTAAGTGCCTTGTGGAAAGCTACACTGATTTATAAGTTCTGCCTTTAATCAACACAATCAATTGTGTTAAATATTCCATCCATACAACAGGATGATATGTCTTTATTTGACACATCGTAGTAAGCCACAATGTCATTCATCTATTTTTCGCTTAGTGCAGTGTGGGAACATAACTATTATGGTTTAGTATGATATGTCGATCTGGCCATTATGGTTTATTCAACCGTCCCTTTTTTTTTTAAAAAAAAATAGCGTTATGTATAAATTTATCCTTTTATAAAGTTAAAGCAGGGAAGCAAATGACAGAAATGTTTACAATATTTCCATCTTGATGTTTCAACCTGTTGTCCCTTTCTGGTGATACACCAGAACTGTTCTCATCAAATTGAAAGCAATACAATTTGGGCAATCAAAAAACCAAACCAAACCACTAACAGTTCATTGTAGAGAAGAAGCCATGACAATCTTGAACCCAAGCAAATACAGTCAGGTCCAGAAATATTGGGACATTGACACAATTCTAACATCTTTGGCTCTATACACCACCACAATGGATTTGGAATGAAACAAACACAATGTGCCTTAACTGCAGACTGTCAGCTTTAATTTGAGGGTATGTACATCCAACTCAGGTGAACGGTGTAGGAATTACAACAGTTTGCATATGTGCCTCCCACTTGTTAAGGGACCAAAAGTAATGGGACAATCGGCTTCTCAGCTGTTCCATGGCCAGGTGTGTGATATTCCCTCGGTACCCCAATTACAATGTGCAGATAAAAGGCCCAGAGTTCATTTCAAGTGTGCTATTTGCATTTGGAATCTTGCTGTCAACTCTCAAGATAAGATCCAAAGAGCTGTCACTATCAGTGAAACAAGCCATCATTAGGCTGAAGAAACAAAACAAACCCATCAGAGAGATAGCAAGAACATTAGGCGTGGCCAAAACAACTGTTTGGAACATTCTCAAAAAGAAGGAACACACCGGTGAGCTCAGCAACACCAAAAGACCCGGGAGACAATGGAAAACAACTGTGGTGGATGACCGAAGAATCCTTTCCAGGGTGAAGAAAACACCCTTCACAACAGTTGGCCAGATCAAGAACACTCTCCAGGAGGTAGGTGTATGTGTGTCAAAGTCAATAATCAAAAGAAGACTTCACCAGAGTGAATACTGAGGGTTCACCACAAGATGTAAACCATTGGTGAGCCTCAAAAACAGGAAGGCCAGATTAGAGTTTACCAAACGACATCTAAAAAAGCCTTCACAGTTCTGGAACAACATCCTATGGACAGATGAGACCAAGATCAACTTGTACCAGAGTGATGGGAAGAGAAGAGTATGGAGAAGGAAAGGAACTGCTCATGATCCTAAGCATACCACCTCATCAGTGAAGCATGGTGGTGGTAGTGTCATGGTGTGGGCATGTATGGCTGCCAATGGAACTGGTTCTCTTGTATTTATTGATGATGTGACTGCTGACAAAAGCAGCAGGATGAATTCTGCAGTGTTTCGGGCAATATCTGCTCACATTCAGCCAAATGCTGGAGAACTCATTGGACGGCGCTTCACAGTACAGATGGACAATGACCCAAAGCATACTGCAAAAGCAACCAAAGAGTTTTTGAAGGGACAGAAGTGGAATGTTTTGCAATGGCCAAGTCAATCACCTGACCTGAATCCCATTGAGCATGCATTTCACTTGCTGAAGACAAAACTGAAGGGAAAATGCCCCAAGAACAAGCAGGAACTGAAGACAGTTGCAGTAGAGGCCTGGCAGAGCATCACCAGGGATGAAACCCAGCGTCTGGTGATGTCTATGCGTTCCAGGCTTCAGGCTGTGATTGACTGCAACCGATTTGCAACCAAGTATTAAAAAGGGAAAGTTTGATTTATGATTATTATTCTGTCCCATTACTTTTGGTCCCTTAACAAGTGGGAGGCACATATGCAAACTGTTGTAATTCCTACACCGTTCACCTGAGTTGGATGTACATACCCTCAAATTACAGCTGACAGTCTGCAGTTAAAGCACATTGTGTTTGTTTCATTCCAAATCCATTGTGGTGGTGTATAGAGCCAAAGATGTTAGAATTGTGTCGATGTCCCAATATTTCTGGACCTGACTGTAGTTTCCAGTGGCATGGCCTTTAGTTAAGTATCCTTCCAGAAGGAGACAGCCAGTAAAAGCTCCTACCGTGAGAAGTTCATTTGTACCAATTATGGAAACTGCTAAAAATGCCATCGGATTTGCATTTGTTTTTTATGTTCATTACAATTGTTGGTCAATACCTGTTTGGATGCTCAGAGCAGATATTTCTACCAATGGATTATGGTTTCCAGCGGTCTTCATCAGGTTGGCACAGAGAGCCAACAGACTCTGAAAAACCTTCAGCTGAGTCTCTGCTGCCTTTCCTGAATCATACAGAGTGTGTTTCTCTTATCTTCATAAACAGGATCATTAGAAATTATGTCATAAAATGGCGCCTCAAAGTCTTCCATTACTAACCATGCGTCTGGCAACTTCCCAAAAGATTTCAGTTCAGATGCCTCAATACCAGCCACTTTGCAAGAGACAAAGCGATTCACATCTTATTCTTTTATTATTCCATAACCTTTTAAAATAAACACTTTAAAAGCAGATACATAATTATTATTCTAGGGATGTGAATAGCTCACTTGTGAATAGTTCACTTAGTTTTTAAATACTCCCCTTTTTTAAATGTCATACTCCTTAATGATTACTTCTTTCTGGTGTATTAGTGTTATAGCAAATAAGGGAAAGTTTGTTTTTGTTTTTTGTTTTAAAAACCAAGTTCGCTTACAAATGCGATTCTCATCTTTATTTACATCTGCTTACTTTGTAAAAGTTGCCGGAGCTGCTTTACTGAACACATGGCTACTGAATTCAGTTTTGCTTTTCATTTTCAGAGCTGTTTCTTAGATGCTGTAACTGTAAATTGTAACTTCTCAAACTAACACTACTATTTGATAGGTACCAGTTACGATTACGTTCGAGAATTCAGAAGGAGCACTGGAACCTGGCACCCTACGAAACCTCTCTTCCCATCAGATCTTCGCCGGACCGGATGTGCACCTTTGCGAATAGCCAACTGCAAACTCTTCCGTCTCCAGCTCCAGCAAGGGTTGTTCCGGATCCGTGTTCCTTCTCCTTGACCGGTCTTCACACAGCTGGGAAGAGCGTTAGAGAAAGCCCATTGTAATGATATAGCTTTATATAACGGAGAAACAAACATCTTGCAGCAGAAATTTAAACAGTATGCTCGGCTTTGGTATGGTAACCGTTCTAACTTTTCTTTAACTGCTTAAATGCTTAAGCCTCGGCCTTTGTTTGGAGCAGCTCACTGCAGACTGAAAAATTGTCAGGGAGGCAACGAGAGGCCCAGTTATTTAAATATATTAAGCCATGCTGCTGGGACCATTTCTTTGTTTCCAGTGAAGAACAGTAGTGTAAAAATGGAAACCTGTTGAAATGGGGGAGCATCTGCAGGATGTGTTTTCACTGAGGGGGAATGGTTGTGAGTAACAGTGTGGTGCTCACCTTGGGGAGCATTGGTGGTACAAGAAATACTGAATGAAAATCAATCTCTCTGTGATGCCAAAAGAGACTTTTAACTCCACTAGGAGAAAAATGGGCAACTGAACCTTTATTTCACAGCTTTCCTTGCAATTTGAGGCCTCTGCCTAAAAGGACAGAATTATATGTAAACCATTGTTCACTGTGTTTCATTCCTGGGAATTTTTTTTTTAATTGAATGGACTAAACTAAACCAAGCTAAGCATTGTACTACAAAAGGGAACTAAATATTACACAGATCTTTGTTATTTGTGGATTATCATGCAGCCATTGTAGATCTTAGTAATGGGTCTCAAATCATGAGATGAATTTCAGAAGTGCCATATGAATGGGGCAGATAGCACATATTTGGGGGTAGGGGCGGGAGAGTGATAACGCAAGGAGGGTATTCCCAGACACTTTGGATGAAAGATGCTGCAGTTTTCCAGGAGTGAAAACATTCCTAACAGTAGTAGTACAGAAAAAAGGGAAGAAAGGCAGAAGGTTGGTTTTTATCTTCTTGCAGAGGAGGTGGGGGGGGGTGAAACTATTAATACATTTCAGACACTGTCTGGAGAATTATATTGGGATCAAACATTGGTGTAAAAATTACCTCTTTCTAAGAAAATTGTGCTGAATATTGTTAATACAATTACAGTGAAGGTTTTATTTTTTCCATTTTTTAATTTTATTTTTTTGATCATAGATATTAATATTTAATTAAAATATGGATAATTTGCTAGTGACAATACTGTTTACCTTTCTACTTAAACGTTATTTTGTTACGTTGTTAGTGACGCTCTATAACCTAAAAGCAAAAAAGGGGTTACACAGTTGTAATATTCCATAGTCTTGCACTGCAGTTTCTAGAAATGGTGTCGTTGCAACAATGGCATTGTTTTCCGTTGTATATGTTTCCCCAGTAATGCATATTATTGGGCCAAATGTTTACAGTAATGTGAATCCAGTGGAATTTCTGTTGATGTCTTAGAGCAGAGAGTGAGCAAAGGTGGCTTCCAGAAGTTCCTGAAATACAGCTTCTGTCATCCTTCATTGCAGAAGGCTGGGGCTTCAGCAGTTGTGGTTCCATAATATGGAGGTCCACATCCTCCCCACCTTATCTTAGAAAATCCATATATTGACAGGAAGGCTGTACTCAGTACACAACAGCATGACTGACTATAATATCTGGGTTCAAAATCAAATACTAAGCACATTTTAAAGTTTTGTGTATATTGAGAGAAGAGATCTGCTATGCATTCCTCTGTATATCTACTCACAGATATAAAGCCCGTTAAATTTGTTGAGGGCTTGTTTTCAGATCAGAAGCACATGCTTACCGTGTCCTCCGTGGGTTAGCTGGATCTTGCTCATCCTTTACAAAAATCAAATCATGTAACATTTAGATAAAGGATATATTGCACACATTCAAGTCACAAGAAGGGGCTGCAAATATTGCTCCAAAGTTTTGTTTTGTTTTTTGACATCAGAAGCTTTGTGGAAAGTTTGAAAGCTTGCCCCTTGGAGTATTCCATCTTCTCCCAAAGGCTCTTAATGGTTCTCTCTGCCTTAGTGAAATACATGTCCTTTTGTTCATAGCAACTGTTTCCCCTCCTCACAATCCCCACCCACCTTGCCTTCCAGTTTAATACATAGGGCTTCTTCAGGGACACTCACAGCAAAAGGTCTGCAAGGGTTCTCTTGAGTTGTTTCTGGCTCTCTCAGTTTACTAATATCCAAAACCTAGAGAACGATCCAGTTGGGTCTTTATAAGTTGTCATTCCTTGGGATTCTCTCTAGTATCATTCCAATGGGAGCAAGGGGGAAAAAATTGATTTGAAAGTATAAAAGAAATAACAGACAAGAAAGATGTGTGTGTGGCCTGCTTAGTTTGGGGGAATGTGCTAAATGTTAGGTGATCATCCATCCGGTATTCTATCCTTTTTATTGGAACAATTTCTCATTTTGGGTGGAAAATTTTGGGTGCATTTTCAATTCTGCCATTTTTATGTTGTTGTTTTTTATTGTCTCTCCTCCATTGGAAGTCCTCAGCAGGAGCATTTTTTTCTTCCTTTGACCCAAAGCTCTCTCTTTCCCCAAACAAGCCCTCCTCTAGTTCTTGAAAGTGATTGTGGCCAGCTGGAGCTTACACCGTGCTTTATCTGTCAGATGGTAACTACCTGCTTCAGAAGGAAGACTCCATACTTTCGAGCCTAATAATGTTAGAATGGATCTTTGATTGGTTTCCTTGAGAATTCAAAGGGCTTGGGGTTAATTTCTTTTTAAAATATTAAATACAAGTTCCTTGCTAAAAAAAAAAAAAAAAGTGTCAGGAAATATGCAAATATCCAAATAGGGTGTTTTTCTTTCTTTTTCTCTGGAAGCCAACTTTTGAATTTTTGCATTGGGGATAACGTACAGTGCTTCAATGACAGTAGAGTAACTTCATAGCACTGCATTAAGGGGTACAAGTCCCCTAGTTGGACGGAGGGGCAGTTAAAATATGACTGATAGTTGCTTGCGAGAGCATATAGCATCCCAAAACAAATTAAGTCAGTGCCATTCTAGAAACTAAAAGACTTTTCATAGAGGAACTTCCGTTGGACAAGGACATTCAGCTAGTTCGATTCATTTGCTGGCCTTGGATAACATTGTCATTCGTAGGAGAAGGTTTTGCTGTGACTCATTATGATTTCCGTCAGTCTGTAGGAATATTTTCCTGACTTGTGATCTTGGGCCCAAACTAGATGTTAAGCCAGTCAATCTGCATCTTAAACTCAAGTTGCTGTTGCCTCGCCTTTATGAAGCAGGGTTATGATGATGATTTAAAAGGAAGAGATTTTCCCCCTCAAATCAATTCTCTGTGTCTGTGTTTCTGCTGGGGAGAAGCAGTTTAAGAAGAAAAGGACAAAGGAAATTTTTGTCTCCCATGCTGCTTTATAAATGTTTGCTATATTTAGTTTTATTCTTTAAACGTCTTGGTTTTTTGACTTTGTTCTTTTTTTTTTTAATTTCCATTGGGTTTTGCCCTGAAAAATATCCCATCCTAAACTTTTGCAAGTACAGTCTCATGCCCAGACAACCAGTAGTAGTGTGATTCATGGTTTTAGCATGGATAGCAGCTGTTCATATTTTATTTTAGGGTGCATTGTTAATTCATATAGTTTACAACACAACTCAAAACTATTTGTCCACCTTATGCAAACTCTGTTTTATAGTTTGGAAAGATTAACGAGGCATATTGAAACTGGCTCTCGGTGTCTGGTTTATAATAGTCAAACATTAATTTTTTTTTTTAAATGAGCATTAGCAGTGGAGAAAAATACACACCATTCTTTACATTATGTGTGTTCTAGCTCTAAATGATTAAAACTACATCCATAGGTGCAGATATGAAGATTTGTTTATGTAATATATCTTCTCTCTTCCATATTTCCATCAGTAGTTTCCAAAATCACAGAGCCGGCATTTGTCACATGTAATGCAGTATATAATAACAAAAAGTTGTAGTAAGTGCCAGCATTTTTGTTCTGTTTCAATACAGGTGCTGCTAAAACCCATCCGTTAAAGTGCAGGGATATTACAATATTGAACTGCACCGTAAAACTATTTAAATTAAGGTTGTGCAAGTTCTTGTTGTTTGTCTTAATTTTGACTCCAAAATTGCCTTGGACAACACCACTGCCTGCGGCACCATGGGCACTGTTGTCCCTTTGCTATAATAGTGCCACCCTTGGGAATAGTGAGTGAAAACTGGCCTTTTTTATTTCAACCTTCTTTAAACCTGTTTGACTTCCTGAGGATTACAACAGGCTCTAGGGCAAGTCA
Organism: Python bivittatus; assembly: GCF_059951505.1. NCBI lineage: Eukaryota > Metazoa > Chordata > Lepidosauria > Squamata > Pythonidae > Python > Python bivittatus. Next base: position 5,332,147 of record NW_028277042.1, on the reverse strand, counting down.
ATGGCATAGGGCTTAGGAAAGATAGTTTCCACAGCTGGTCCTAGGATTGCGTATATTCTGGAGCAGGACAACCATTACTTGCAATGAGTGTTTGCTGGCCTGGTTCTTAAGGTGGTTGAGAAAGCTGGAATTATGTGCAGAGTTCCTATTACAAATGGTGGCAGAAAGCAGCAGCCCACATCTGATTCCTGAATGACCAGCTGGTCCATACATCTTGCTCATTGCCTTAACTGATTCTATTTTTAGAAGAAAGATGGTCCATCTCAGGTTCAGAAACTCTTTAGTCTGAGTTGCCCAAGGACACCACAGTTGTTGATCAGATACGATTGGTGTGTTATAACTAGCATGTATCTTTTCATTAGTTTTCCTTCCTCAGTTTTCAGATATCAACAATGCTTTCAAAGCATTATGGCTTTGTTTTGGAGGTTTATTCCTTGGAGCTTTGTCTAAGTTTCTCTACAATGAACTGAATTTTTTAAAAAAGAAACATCAGTAGCTCAGTTTCATTGTGTGATGAGGCTTTGGTCCCGATTCCAGTCATCATCCATTAGTACTATTTAGTGTACCTACCCTGTTAGCAGGATGGAAAACTACTTCGAGTGTAAATTTCTGCATTTTTTACGCAGCTATAGATTTTCTGCAGTACTCATCTTTGTATAGACTTATGCACAAGTCTATACAAAGATGAGTATTGCAGAAACATCTATAGCTGCCTTAAAAAATGCAGAAATTTACACTCAAAAAGTAGTTTTCCACCTATTTGCCTGTGGAAGGATAGTTTTAAAGGCACATCTGTTGACCCACAACAGAAAAAAATTCCCTTAGTTTGTTTTGTCATTCAAATTAGTCTGATTTAAAATCTCAATTTATCAAATTCTGTTCTCATTTAAGGGCAGGAACACACATTATTATATTCTGAATGTGACACTGACAAAACCAACCTAATGTAACTGTCTTTTTCTTTGCCCTGTTTTTCCTGAATGATTTTACTAGCCATCAAATATCAGTTACTCTTTGCACCTAGCCTTAGATTGTTCATAATTTCAGTTCATCTAAACAGTCTATGAGCTACCAGGTTCTGCTGCTGCAGAATGAGATGGTAGATTATGTTTGACATTTCTTTGATGTCAGGTTTCTTGGTTGTTAGTGTTGTCTCTTATTGTATGATAAAGAAAATTTGTATTTGAGCCTGTTAGAATTAACTACATAATTAATTAGTTTAAAAACCACCCAAGTGCCTAATATAACTTGAGTAGAGAGGGTTCCCCAGGTCAGTGTAGATAAAGATTGTTTTCATAGAGTTGAATATAATCAGCAGATAAATTAAATGTATTACAAATTATTTTTAGTCCTAAGTCTATATTTATCATTGTCATCTGCTGCCTATTGGGTGAGAGAAAATTGTCTACCCACTAATGAAATACAAAGTTTTAAAGGAAAGTAGGAAAACAAGAAATTTGAATATTGACTATTATTTTAATTTGTCACTTGTCAGCTGGATGCTAATTCTGTCCTGCAGTCTTTATCTTTAACAAGATTATTGTATAACCCTTTTAGAGACAGAAAATCATAAATTAAATGATTGGTTGATTTGAAACTCATTAATTAAATATAAAACAGAGCTTTTACTTTTATGTTCTCACCTAAGGCTCATAACTCGCTCTTCCTAAGATGATTTTGGTTGCTTTTAAAAAGTTTTATAACCCACCATAAACCGTAGCACCTGTACTATTACTAATGCTGATGTAACTATGCTGTAAGCCTGAGGACCTAGATTGAACCATAGTTGAAAATCACATTGTATAGAATGGCATCTTGATAAAAACCAGTTCTCACTGGAATTTAAATTTTCTACCAAGTCTGAAGGACCTAATTGGTCTGGGAAGTAGCAATCTGAATTGGAAGGTGTCTTTTAGTAGACAGAGAACAGAAATTAACACACACACCCTCCCCCCAAAAAGTCCCTTTTTCTTGCTGGGTAGTTTAACAGGAATTTCTGCATAGAATGGCATTTACTGCTCTTACCTGCTACTTAAAGGCAAAGTCCCCCTCGGCGATGACATGGCCACATTGCCTTTGAGGCAACCGTACAGAAGTAGGTTGCCACTGACTTGTCCTAGGATATTTTTCAACTTCCTAGTCTAGACTACAGCCCTTGAATTTTCTGGTGCATTTCCATGCACTAAATATGTGTGAACCTGCTTAGCTTTTTTGAGATGAGCCAAAGGTGTTTAGGAGCTGCTGCTTCTTTAGAAACTAGGCAATTGCCCATTCTAACGGTACTTGTCCTAAATAAAGATTCTTACACACAATTCTTGATTAATAGAGCACGTACTGGTTATACATATAAAACAAGCTAGAAGACAGGTTGTAAGAGAAACATCCATATCCCCAAGAGCAGAGCGTTAGTCCACTTCCATTATCCTGGTCTGGTCATCCTCTTTCAGACACTATCAGCTACCCCCAGCCCCACCCCTCCCCAAAAAAGTGGAAAGAGCAGGAGTCCTTTCACAAGCTTGCACTGAGCAATGACTCTCTCTCGTTCATTGACAGCGGCATTCTGTTGGGGGAAGAAAAGAGAAGATATGTGCACATACACACATGCACTTGTACATAGTGTGCTACACACAGACCTAAGTCCTCACTTTAGTTCATTGGAAAATATAAAATAGGCCATCCCACTATCCCACGGTGTTTGATTTCAGCTGCATCACAATATAAATAACCAGTGTTTTTTCCTCACTTGGATTTGAATAGTTAACCGTGGCAAAAAGGACAAAAAAAAAAAAATAGAGTGCAGATTAAAGAGGAAATTTCCAGTCTTTGCTTCTCAGGAAAAGAGGAATAATCAGCATAAATGCAAAGCTAACCTTTGCTCACTGTGTTTAGTATAATTAGTCATGTTTTGTTGTACTTGATGCCAGGGGCCTTGATCTTTTATTCTTAAAGGTGCTGTTTTTATATGTTGAATTTTTCCCATTCTGCTTGAAAACGTTAAACATAGATGGTTTGAATATTAACAGTTAATAACTGGTTAGCAGGTTGTTTCTCCCTCCTTTTTTAGTTGAGAGCCGAAAGTTTATCCGTATTTATTTGATATCTTAATAACCCATCACTCAAACCTTATTTATACCTTTCAATAAATGTAGTAATTCTTTTACTGAAAAGTTTCCTTTGCATGAGGACTTCTTCTCTGAAAGTTGACTTCATGGGTAGATAGCTTCTTGGGTTGATTTTCAGTTCCCACCCATCCCTGTCAGCATGGCTAGGGTTTAAGGATTCTAAAAGTTATAGTTTAAACCAATGTTTTTCAAACTTGGCCACTTTAAGATGGGTGGACTTCAGTTCTCAGAACTCTGGGAGTTGAAGTCCATGCATCTTCAAGTAGCCAAATTTGAAACACACTGATTTAAAACTTCAGGAAAGTATCAAATGATGTATTCATTTATCGCTTCTTTGGCCCAAGAAAGGTGAGCTGACTTGCCAGATACAATGAAGGCAGGAAAAGAATGTCAGGAAGATTGTATGTTATTCTAAGTTGCTTAATTCTTAAATGGAAGAAGGAATACACTGCATTTAAACTGCGTGTTAAGAATGTCATCGGTCTTAATTGTCTCTCCACCACTGGGTTTACCAAAAAAAAAAAAAACTTATCCTCACCTAGGTTGCAATTTTGTGGGGGTGAAAGAGGTTGTATCATTTCTCCATGCCTCGTGCTGGCTTGCCACCCAAATATGGCCCAACAGAGATGTTCTTTGCCCCTGTTTTGATGTCAGTTTTGATGTCAGGTTGTTTAGAACTAGAGGAAGCAATAGCCTCAGGGTGGAGGGTGTTAAATATGGGTGGTACTATTCTCCACACACACACACACACACACACACATAGACAGATCCCCCTCTCACCCCTATGGGTGGTATGTGTCTTCCTCAATCTCAGGTCCTCTACCAGAGGCCTGGGAGTTAGAGGGTTCGATATATGTATGTGTGTGTGTGTAGGCAGGCTAAGCAGGGAAAAATCTCTCCTGCACTGCCAGTCATATTTTAATAACCAAGACTACAGCCATCAGTGTGAAAAAAACTCTGCATCTCATCCCCAAGTTGTCAAAAAGGATGTCCTTTTAGTAACATCCTTATCTTTACCAGACGAGGCTGAGAAGAATGAATATGGATCTGTATTTTATTCTGGCTTCTTTAATCCTCTTTGTGGAGTCCCCACATTTCATCTACTGGTACTTTGTTTGCGGGGGGCGGGGGGGGGAGTTTCATTAGGTCTTTTTTAACCCTGGGATTTGCTTGCTGTCTCGATATAACTTTTTAAAAGTCCAAACTGGCTCTTTGTTTCCATCGCTAATGTACCTTCCTTTTTGAAAGCCACAGCACTGTCCAGGCTACATTGCAAATGCTGGTTCATTCCATGGGGGAATTTTTCCCCTTGTGTTTGGCACTTACCATGTAGCTGTGGGTGCTCTGCATGGTATAATGCATAGTTTGAAAATCTGATTCAGCGCTGAAAAAAATGGGGAGAAAATTACATAATGTTACCAGTCTGTGACGTAGTTCTACACATACACATATACACATTCTTAAATTGGCTTTTAGATATACAGTGTGTGTGTGTGTGTGTGTGTGTGTGTGTGTTTAAAAAAAACACCACCACACACAAAAATTACATCTAATTCTAAACACAATGTGTGTGTGGTGGGGGTTTTTTTTAAGTTATAGTTTTGTTTAGTTACTTATAGGTTGTTGTTTTTTCCTATTTTCTAGAGGGGGGGTTCCCTTCCCCTTCTTTTTTTCTCATTCTCTGGGTAGTTTTTTTTTTTTTTTACTTTTTCCTCTTCACTATAAACCTTTTGTATATATAACAGGTTTCATTTTATATCTTTTTTATATAGCAGCTATATAGTTATATTGCTACAGTATTTACTGTATAATTTCACAGACTTTTTTTTAAAAAAAAAGAATCGTTAGTGATAATGTTTTTCACGTTTGGTTTGATTAATAAAACAAAGTTATGGCTACTCTGTCCTGCAAAGCTGCCAGGGAAATTGAGATACTCTTGAGTTCAGGATGCCTGTCTTTGGATTTTTCAAATGCTGCGTGTAACATCCCAGGACAAATGATGTGGTACAGATCACAGGAGGTAGCCCTCAAACCTTGGTTTACAGTTTACTCATAGAAAAAACCCACTTTGGCCCACCATCCATGGCTTGTTGAGCTAAGCTTGCCAGGTCACACTAGGATCTAGCAAGAGACAAGCCATGATGTGATTTCACTTTCGTTCTCCACACTGAGCTTGTCGGTTTGCGTGGCCAAGTGAGCTCTGCGTTGCCCATAAAAAAAAAGGCAGTGAAGACAAACTGGGGGTTCAGGTTTTTGTTTGTTTTTATTTTCTACCAAGGATTTTTCCTTTTCCTGGATCAAAACAAAGAAGAAACATTTACCAAAACTCTGAGAAAAACAAGCAAGTAACTTGTCTTTCTTCCTCCTCCAGAAAAATAAGGCAAGTAATGGCATACTTACACCCTTCCTCACCCCCCAGGTATGTCCACATTGGAGGGGGGGTCAAAAAAGTCAAAATGGTGGCCACACATGCAATGCCTGTAAAAAAAAGGGGGGCTTCAAATACACGGTTGCAGGCACCATCCTGCCTTTTTTTCACACACACACACCCCCCCAGTGTACACCCCTATTTGCCTGTTAGTTCTGGGCTGCCAATTATCAGAAAGGCCGTCTTTTTTTTTCAATCAGAACTTCAGCGCGTTTTCAAGATTGCCGAATTGTTTGCTTCCCATTTCCACCCCAGATGCAGGCTTTATGTCTGGATCCCCCTTTTCCCATTTTTGTCAGAATCCACAACGGGCAAAGCAATTGCAAGAATATTTATTCTGCAACAAAGACGTGAGTAAATGATCGATGCCTCTGCACCTCCCTTGGCGAGCTCATTGTTTGCCTCCATAACTATGCAACCGTGGACCGGGTGCTCTTCAGGAAAGGGCTACGTAGGTGAGAGGCCAGAGCGTCTGAGTCCTCTCGAGTCCTTGCGCTTTCCACCAGTCGGGGAGTTGGCAAACTCTCTATGCATATATGAAAGCAGTTGGTGATGCGTGCGTTGTTCCACTTATTTCTTGCTGCTTATTGTCAGTACAGTACAGTATCCGATTAAAAGAATCAGGCTTCGAATGCGGTTGATTTTTATTTATTTAGGGCAGAGTGACCTGAAAGAGGTACGTCTACAAAAAAAGGCAGGCTAGCATTTGTTTGTGTGCGAAAGGTTCTTGTGGACTTGCTTGCAGGTCTTCCAGGCTGTTTGTTGCATTAACTAGTTTTTCACGTATCAGTGGTGACATTCATATTCCTTGTGATCTCAGTTTTTTCTTAAACTAAAAACTGCAATCCGGAGAAATGTGTACACATCTAGGTTTCGTCAGAGTAAATCGGAGGGTAATACTTTTAACTAGGTTATGGCTATACTGCTTTCAATGGACTTCAGTGCATCTGATCTGAATTGTATTTGAGGAAGGCTCAAGGTAAATTTAAGAGTTTTTTTTTTTTTAATTAAACGCAAAATGCATTCAGATTTTAAGCATTGTATTGACTTGATGACATATAGCCAGGCCAAAAGGTAATTAGATGTTTCTTGTGCTTCCAACGTAACCACAGTGTTTATTAATAGAATCACGGTTTATTTAAGGAAACATGCAATTTTTATACTGTCTCAAAGGGGCCTTTTTACAGGAAGCACAGGATATTGATTAGCATGGTGTAGCAATGTAATTTCAGAGGATTTTGTACTACAGCATTTATATATGCGTTTTTCAAAAAATAATACGCTCTTTTGCTAGATCCATGCAGGTAGAGTGGGCAAAAAAGGAGGAGGAAAAAACAAGTATTGTCCAACACAATAAGCTTTGCCTGGATCTCCGCATGATTGGGTCAAGCCCCTTGTTCATCAGTGCTGGAGAACAAGTAGTGTCAGCCTTCTCTAAGAGTGGATAGAAAGCAGCCCCGTGCAAAGTGGCTGACCAGGGTGGTTGTTTGCCAGTTGTAAGATGCTTCATTCAGTTGCATTATTTTTATATATTTACAGCGTCAGAGCAATGAATTGTAGACAGAAAATACAGCTTGAAGTGACCAGCTGTCGAGGCCGATCTCAGAGTGTGAGATGTTTTCTCCTTGGGGAAGGAAGAGAGATTCATAGCCTAGCGATTTACAAAAGGAAGCAACCGTTACTGTACCTGACTCATATGCATGAGACTTTACTCTTTCCATCCATTGGAAGTTTACAGTTGAACTGCTGAATTTCAGGAGACTATTTTTGTTGTTGTTTTCGTTGTGGTAGTTGTTGTTCTAATTGCTGTCTTAACGGTTAGGACAAAATATCCAGAGTCGTTAATGACATGGGAATCAGAACTAGATAAGTAAGCTAAGCATTAAAAAATCCCACATAGACTGTATATATCATCTATTAATTTGTGCACAATTTATGTTAGTTTGTGAATTCCACTAGATACTGAAAATGTTCAGATTAACATAGGAATAAGTTTCACATTTGATTTAAAAACAGGGTGCAAATTTACCTTAAGTTGCTTGTGCAATGCCATGAGAGTGTTCGCAATACTAAGACCTGTAGATTGCCAATAATAATACCCTTGTATTATCAATATTAATTTACAGTCTTCTGCAAAACTTAAGGGACGTGTTAATAGCAGACCTCCAAAATCACTTTTTTATTATAAACTCGGTCAACTGGATTTGTTCAGATGTCATATTTTACCTTAAGAGAGCTCAACGAGTAACTATTTTGTCATTCTTTTTGGATTAATTTTACTATATTTTTATTTACTCGTTTTATGTTGTGTTTTATGTTGTGAGGTACCCAGAGTCAGTTGGAGTCAGGCAGCATCAAAAATTGAATAAATAAATGAAATAAGCTGACCTGTCTCCATCCATCATGGCCCATTTATAACATCAAATAGATGTTGCCAGACATCAGCCCAAACTAACTCATAAGAGTGTCATCAGGAAATTGTGTTACGTGAACTGAATCCTGGGGTGGAAAATATGATCTATGTATCTTGACTGTCTCTGCTTTCCTAAAATTCAGGTTGAAGCTTTTCCCAACCTTGGCACCTTTAAATTTTCTAACCTTGCATTTTAAATTAAAGATACCTGTGATTATATCTAGTGTTGAACTTGGGGAGCATCTGTATACAAAACCAGGTGAAAAACATTTCATCAAACCTGTTCATCAAACCTGCAGGTTTGTTTCCTATCCCTTTTTCTATTTATTGTTTACCCTTTGCACTTTAAGTATCAACCAGTGCTAGTGTTGTATATTTACACTGCTGTGTTGTTGTTGTTTTCCCAGTCATGGGGTATTTCCCATCTAGGTGGCTGCTCTTCCCTTTACCCCCAAATGTTAAAGTGGGTTTTGCATTAAAGAAACAGAGGTCTCTGCAACCCCTATTTATGGCATCTGAACAAACCAATACTTGATGTGTAGTATACTTGTTTTTCTGTTTTCTGGTTTAAGGGATCCTGAATCTCTTCCTAGTTTGCATAGATTTTGATTTTAGGAACAGTTAGGGAGCTAGTTTGAATGTTGTGCATGCTAACTTTTGAAGAAAAAAAGAGTGCAATTTGAATAGCACTTTGTGATTGGTGAGTGAAAACTGGGCTTTGCAATAAAACAAATGATAGTAATGTGTAATAAGTTGTGTTCTCAATGCTGTTTGTATATCCTTTTCAAGTGTTTAACAGTGGTTGTTAATTTAAAAATGGGTGACTCTGAGAAATCACGTTGAATTTTTATTTATTAATTGGGCAAGCAATGGCCTTGATGGACATAAATAATAAATCTAAGAGTTGTTGATCGTATGATCGACAGCACAGGGGAGATTCCCTGATGCCATCTTTCTTCTTCATCGAGTAAAAATAGACTCTCTTCATCCACTTATGTGCTTTCTTTCATTTCATTTGAAACAAAGCTGCAAAATAAATGAATAAACATGAAAAGTTGGTCCAGGAATTTGGGGAGGGAGTGTGAGAAATTTCATACATTAACCACATTGAAGACTCCTATTGTGAAAATTGCTAAAGAGCCTGGAAGATGTTTGGGTTTTAGATACTTTCACTGGGATCTTCGTTCTTCATAGGCTAATTCTCTCTCTCTCTCTCTCTCTCACACACACACACACACACACACACATCTACAAAAATTTGAGTCTGTCTTCACTCATAGAAGAGAATAGAACTCTGTGTATAAATTGGGGTGTTAAAATGTTGGGCCAGACTCAATTTATGTGAATTTATAATGCCTTAGGATAATTTCACATTCCCTAAGTCTGTCTGTTTTCATGGAAAATTTTGCCTGCGGGCAGTTTAAAAACCAGAACCCCTTTTTTCTCATTGGCATACTTTTGAGGTTTACACGTTTCAAAACTACAAAATGGAGTACAAAATGGGTCTTGGATTAAGTAGCACTTTGTTTACATGTTCAATATAATGTTGGGTAAGTAAAGGGTATTTTTGTTTGTTTGTTTTAATTTAAAGCACATGGATTGTGCTGTATGGGCTTTGTAGCCCCCATGCAAATTGTGGCAAAATACTGTACTAAGGAAAAGTGAAAGTGTGTTATCTTTTTTAATGTAGTTTGTATTGACCGGGTTTTATAAAATGTAAGGAAAAGTGCTGTATTTTGGTCTGAAATGTGTGCAGTAATTTTACTTTGCTTTATGTATTGGAGGTTTGTTGAAAACTTGAACTCTTTTATAGAAGGATGCAGACCAAAATTGAACTGTCTTACAGATGGTTAATGAACTAACCAAATAAACACTTTATGGTTGCATACATATGCTGTCTTTGGCATGAAACCTTTTCTTATATTTATCTGATAAATAAAAGGGTGACATGGAAACCAAATAGGGAGTGGAGATAAATGGGATGTTTGCTGGAGACGGCCTGATGGTGACAAGGGATTACAAGCAACAGGAGTAATTGAGTGTCAAGATAACCATCATCTCTGTTGCTAAAGGTCAATTCAGCATTCTCCAAGTGGTGGTTGAGATCTCAGAAGAGTATTGTGCTTCTCAATCTCCTAAAGACCTAATCGACTAGGTCCTGGTTCATACAACATGCTACACCTTAAGCCCTAAAGTTTATTTGCTTCTGGCTTACGGTCTTGTATGAACTCTAAGTCACCATAGCTTGTAAACTGTTATTTATGGCTTTGTCTGTGGCAATAGGCCATCCAGTTATGGTTTATGCATGTGCCACAGTTAAACAAAATGTGCTAAATGCAGTGTGTGAACTCAATCCAGATCAGTATTACTGAATGGAAATCTCGTAACTATGGAGCAAAGCCAGGCAGGGGTGGCCATGATATATAATATTTAATCCCTATAAATTAATTGTATTTTTTTTTTAATAATCCTGCAATCGGTTGACAGCCCTAGTTCAAATTCTTAATAACACAAGCTTTTTCACCAGCGGAGGAGACGGAAAAAAACATTCCACATCTACAAAAGGGCAAAGAATTATTACGCTGATGGTAAGGGCAAACTTTATTTTTATCCATCAGGATACACATTATCAGAAGGAGCGACTGAATTGCAGATACGCTTTTGGGAAAAGGGTAAGATTCTGGCACTGGCTTCTGGCACCAAGAGAGAGAGGAATAGGAAATGGCCTTTCCCCAAATCTGAAATCCTTGCTGTTGTAACTTCCTTTCTGTAGTCTAGTAGGGCAGTTGTTAGCAAAAGGAAACCTCTAGTTTGGAAGTCTCTGTGTGTGTCTCTCTCTCAAACACACCCATTATCCATTTGCAACAATCTAAGAATAGTTTATATGTATTTGGAACCAGAAGGAATTCTGAAACTATGAGTTTGGCTTTCCTAATGTTCTCCACTCCATGACTTGGAGCTTTTCAGCCATTCATTTTGTATGAACCTTCAGAACTAATCTGGATGTATTTACTTGGTACTGAAAACAGTCAGACATAAAGTCAGTGCATGCTCCAAGCCAGCATCATTATCATTGTATTCTTCCATCCAAAATTAACCAAGGCAGAGAAGGCATTTTGTCTAGCAGTTAGAACAGATTTTAAAAATATTTATTTATTGAAACGCTTTATTAACCTCAGCTGCAAGGCACTCTAGGTGTGTCCAAGGCAGTGTTTCTCAAGCTTGGGAACTTTAAGATGTGTGGACTTCAACTCCCAGAATTCCCCAGCCAGCATGTTGAAGTTGAAGTCCACACATCTTAAAGTTCCCAAGCTTGAGAAACACTGGTCCAAGGCCAAAGTAACAAAATATATAACATGGTACAGAATAGTTGAAAACATGAAAAGATAAGTTGTTTTCTATTGCTCTGCTTGGCACAAAAGTGTAGAGGACGAGCATCTTGGAATATTGACTCAGAGTGTGATGCTCTATCTTCCAAAAATGGAGCTGTGCTCAGCAATGCATACAAACATGTGATTCCCAACCTGGGATTTTTATCTGGGAATGGGAAGAGTATAAAGTAAGGATTATAGGGAGATTTGAGTAGATAGGTTTGGGTGAAAGTTTTGGTTTTTGTGGGCTTTTTGTAAGAGAAAGAAGAACAAGAGTTCTTCTGATCAAGTGGACTTCTTCCACTTTTGGTACATTCTTAATGGAGCCTCCATTGCAACAGAAGTTTATTTTTCATTGTGTTGCATCTTCTGCGGAGATTGGAAACAGAAGGATGGAGAAAGAAGATGCATGCTTCACATGGCCCAAGAGTTGATCATCTTTAGCCTCCACAAAATTGAACTCTCCTAGACTTCCTCTTCTACAAATTTACATAGCCAAACTCAAGAGCTCTATTTTGCAGAAGGCTCTTCCCCATTATGAAATACTTTCCTAGTATTCTGGGGCAAAACATGATATTGTTTCTCAGAAATTAACATTCTACCATCCATGTTTAAATCATGCCTCTATATTGTTCTAGGTGCTTTTTGAAACAGCAGTAAGTTGGGAAAGAATGTTGATAGATGTGCACATTCAAATGTACACTTATACATACATCTCCTGGAGTCACACAGTATGAATAGACTGTATACAGATCTGGGTGCAATTTCCATAATTGGTAGCTGCGTTTGATGTGCATCTGGAAGGCTGGTTCTGTACATAAATTAGACTATTTTTCATTTCCCTGGTCTCTAGCCTGCTGGAAATTAAAACATCTATACAGTCATAACTTGTATACAATGCAGTAATTTCTTTTTGTTTGCTTAAAATACTGAAGGGTTGCAACAGACATTTTAAAGAGCAGCAGAGTCAGCTGGCTTGCACATTCTGTGGTTAACAAGAGAAAGGAACTGTACAAACTCCTGCTACACTTGGAATGTATGATTGCTATTGCCTTAAGCTCAGATTTATCCTGTTATTTCTGAGTCTTCTTTAGGCTTAGAAAAGCTTTCCCATAGCAAAATAAAGATCGGGGAAAATACCACTTTTTAAAAAATTATGGAACTCAAATATTAAAATTTTCTCAAAGCTGTGAGGATCAAAACAAGCTTTAAGTCCACCCAAGACTAATTAAGAGCCAGCTTATTTGGGTCTTTTGGCCATAAATAAAAAATATGTCATTATTAAGAGCCAATTTGATACAGTAGCTAAAGCCCCAGACTAGAAACTGGGAGACTGTGAGTTCTAGTCCTGCCTTAGGCATGAAGTCATCTGGGTGCCTTTGGGTCAGTCACTCTCTTTTAGCCCTAGGAAGGAGGCAGTGGGAAACCACTTCTGAAAAATGTTGCCAAGAAAACCGCAGGGGCTTGTCCAGGCAGTTGCCAGGAGTCAAGATTGTTTGACTAATTAAAGAAGTACCTAGTCTGTATTACACAGAGAAAATTTGAAGGTGGAGGACCACCACAGAGGAGACCTTGTTCCAGCCAGACTATTCTTTCTTGGAGGTTGGTCATCCAAAAGTACCTTAGAAGATCTTCAAATACAAGCAGGTTTATGTAACAGGAGATCTTTCAAACAACCTGATCCTAAATCATTTAAGACATGGACGATCATGCTACTTCCCAGACAGTCATGGAAGCTTACCTGCTATTTAACATTGTTGAACAGGGCAGTCATCAAGACAGTGGGGAGCAGGTTGTCTTCTGCGACACTCAAGTCAAGCAGAGTTGCTATTGCATGCTGCTTTTCACAGGGGAAAAATAGCAAGTTGGGGTAAAACTGATGGAGAGCGGGTGGAAGCGAAAGCTTTTCCCCTCCTGATTTTGTGGGAGTGGTGTGGATGTAACTGGGACATTGACATTTTATTTATTTCTTTATTTATTTACTGGATTAATAAGCCACTGAACTCAAACTAAACTAACTCAAACTAAAAAAGAACCACGTAATGACCACTCAGCTGGCCCTAAATGCCTGGCTTAGATATCTACTGGCTAGGTTCACATTCCCTGCTAACCCAGGTAATGACAACTTGGGGATAAGGCCACATTTGTAATTGGGACAGTATGTGGGGGACCCTCACAACATCTGTATCTTGAGATCTCGAGTTACAGAAAGAATGCTGTGATGGCCATGGCAGAAATTTAAAAGCCTGGGGTAGGTGCACTCCCAGGATAACTCTTGGAAATGTGCCTGTTTGCCAAGTGGATGCTATGGTAGTCATAGCGAAGCACACAACCCCTATTTCCCTGACGCAAACCAGTCTCCAAACGCTTGAGTGTTCTCCACCACCTCAGTGGGACCTTTGTAAGCACAAAAGGCATTGGGGAAAGTAATTAAGGTGCTTTGGAACAGGAGTGCTTCTTTATTAAAATGCCTATTTAAAAAAAAAAAAAAATTGGGAGGGTCCAGGTGGGTGCCACGAGGTCTGTCTGGAGACACCCTCTCTGTTAAGTTTTGCTTCATTTTAACCATGATTAAAACAAACTATGAATGGCCAAGTTACTCATAATGCTAGAGCCACAGACCAGCTGAGGGCAATCTTCGGAAAGTCAAAGGCCACGCTTCACTTTCGGAGAGGACTGAGGGCTGCAAATTTGGTGGAGCTGCTGGTTTGGGGGCAGAGTTGGGGGTTCTTAATTTTTATCTGTGTTGTGTTGATCTTAGCGTTTAACCCACCAGTTTTCATCAGCTTCCCACCTCAGAAAACTGCCATCAGCCCTAACAGTCAGAAAAGGCTCGGAAGCTGTCAAGAAGGAACCAAGGGTCCTTCTACTATAAGGTTCATTTCTACCATAGTTCATAAATCATGATTTACAAACCAGAATAGTCATCCAACATGCTAAGCTAACATCAAGCCATGTTACTGCTTAGAACAACATGAAACCATTTCATCCTGGAATTCTTCCAGCCCTGCCCGAAGATGTGAAGAAGTATTGCGACCTTTGGCATGAAGAACAAAACCTCTAGCATTGAACACTGGCTGCACAACTAAACAGAAAGTAAGAAGAGAGTGTGGGTGGGATGACTCCATCTTACTGACGAGCAGCTGGAGCTAACAGGCACTTTTATGTGCTGTAAAGGAGTTTGGGAACTGCAACCCTCTTTGCATTTCATGTTTGAGCCCTGGAATTTAATGGAAAGATGGAAATTATCCTCCAGAAGGGTGATGGGGAATAAGTGTCACTCTTCCCTTTTGAAAAGTAGTCTGGTAGCACCTTTCCAGATGAACAACATGTATAAAAGGCATTACTCTGTAGCTCATGAAAGCTTATGCCTTTTAATAAAATTTGTCAGCCTTTCTTTTCCATTAATCTTGCTAAAGAGAACAGCCTTCTGTGCTGTGGTGCCCACTTTATGGAACATCATTCCTCCCGGGATTAGATTAGTGCCCTCCTTTTGCTATTCCGAAAGGCCCTCAAGACCTGGTTGGGTGATCAGGCCTGGGGCTCCCAGGGAACCAGAGCCCTGCCTTAGATGGCTCCATTGCTGAGGGGGCCATTTTTATTCTCCCTTCCCCTATGGTTTGTATTTTTGGTTTTTTATGGTATTTATTAATGTGTTTTTTAATATTTTTCTGTTGTTTTTACATTTGTCTTTTTATCTGATTGTTGTACGCCGCCCAGAGTCACTTCAGTGAAATGGGTGGTGTGATGGAAGGCATGGGAGAGGAGGATCCTGGAATGGAGCTTCAAGGTTGCAGGGAGGGGGAGAGACATTCCAAGCATCTCCTCAGTCCCCAGCCGGAGCGTGTGAAAGTAAGAGAAGGAGACTGGCCCCTCCCTAAGGGATTCAGGGTTATAGTTGCTGTCATTGGGGGTTAGAGTTAGTCTGGTAAGATTCTGTCTAGTAGGTGTAAGCTAATAAAGTAACTCAGCTGTTCCTGGACTGTTTTCTTGTGGTTCTTGGGCTGAACCTGACAAGTGGCTATATAAATTTGCTAAATAAATAAAGAAATAAAGAGAACTCTGTGAGAATAATGCTGGAAAGAGCTGCTTTCAGATTTAGATGCCAGTCAAACAGCCTGACCGTAGATTATTTGTTCATCTCACCCAGGGTCGGTCATCTATGCACCCAACCTATTTTTGTAGCCCCCAGTTTCCTCCCAAAGGTTCTTCCCCCCAAAGGCTCTGAACAAAATTCAGCTGCAAACATGGCAAATTTCAGCACCACTTTTTTTTTTAAAGAACAACTAATTGAGATCTAATGTAAATGTGCTAAGACTATAGTATGGGTATCTTTTTGAGAATGAATGAATGAATGAGGAAATGAAACTACAAACCTATCCTGGAAAGGGATGAAGATTCAGTCCAGCCCTCCCAGAGATATTTCATCTCCATTCAATCCCTTATAGTCTTCTGAAGCCTTAAAAACACAGTGGGCTATCCCAGACTAGTTCATTTTTTGTAATAGTCCTCTGAGACATCAGATGGAAACTCATGTTCATCATCTGCACCCTCTATTTTTTAATGGAAAAACTCAGGAATGAAACCTGGGACTGATGCGGGAAACAGGGTTCCACCATTCCTCCCCAGCTGTTCCTTGCAGGGTTAGGCCCGAAGGAGAAGTTTGGTGGGAGTCAAATATAGCCCCAAAGGAACGGCCGGATCAGACAAGGGGCTGGATGCAGTGATCTGGACTTGTTAAGGGAGGTTTGGGCAGCTTAAACAAACAAACCAAGACAAGCCATTGGTCAGTGAGAGGTTTGGAAGAAGGACGTTCATTACAAAAGAGAGGTCTCAGTTTGAACATTTAGGAGCATGTGGCTTTTTGCATCCAGTCACCAAGGAATTTCAGAGCTGCTCATTGCAAAGACAGCCAAGAATGTCTTCTTTTTGGAACTCATCTCTCCTTCAAACCGTGCAGTACGGGATTTCACTATACAATGAACTCTCAGAAATGTTCCCACATCTCTTGGGTGCAGCCAATTCCCAGAATCCAGAGGGGAGGAGGAGGGGGAGGAGGAGGAGGAAAACCCAAAAGGTGATCTTTCACCACAGCATCCTTTTCCAGAGGACAGAGCAATGCTGCTTTCCCTGCAGCTTCTATAAATAACAGCAAGGCTATTTTTAAGCCTGGGGCAGGGGCTGCAAATGCCAAGGGTGGCTGCTTTGAAATGCTAAATCCTGTTGGGGAGAGATTCGAGGTCGTAGAGAGTGCAGCCCTCTAGTTGCACGCTCTCTGCATGAGGGAGATGGTGGCCTCCTTCACGTGGCTGAAGAAGGCTCAGCTACCCTTCACCTGTCCTCGGATAACTTCGGCACCTCTCTCATTCATGTCACAAGCGGCTTGCCTCATTTCTTCCCACTCGTCCAGTTCATTCATCTTAATTCTTGACTTCTCTCAAAGAGAAGGCATTGTGGGAGGAGAGCTGTGTTCACTGAACCTCAGGAGGGGTCTTTTCTGAAGGACTTTTCCCCCCTTGGCAGTGATAAGAGCCCCTCTACAGGGGGAAAAAACATTAAAAAATGTGAGTTCCTTCATAAGGTCTTCCCTTGGGATTTAATGGAAGCTGAAAAGGCCACGATGGTGCAGAGGATTGTAAAACCAAAGGTTGGACATTCTTATGCCCTGGTATAATGTTCAGGTGCTGGATTAGGAATTGAAAAACCAAGGTTTAAGTCTCCCCTCAGCCACAGAAACTCACTTAGTTGCTTTGAGGCAGCCTTTAGCCTTCAGCCCAAAGTACCTCACAATCCTTTTGGGAAAAAGTGGAGGTAGGAATACTTTGTATATTGCCGTGAGCTCCAGGAAGACGCATAGGATCAAAATCTAACAAATAAATACAAGAGCATTTGTGGAGTCTTGCGGAGTGTGTCAGTGAATAAATAAATCCCGCCACTTGCCATCCCTGAGCATTTCACTGACATTCTCTTCTCCTTGAAACAATTTCTACACCAAATGCCTTTTCATCAAATTGAATGATGAAGGAGAAGATAATATCTGCCTGGCATTAGAGAACTTTCAAGCCCTATTGAGTTTTCCCCCATTTCATTTCACATACTCTCTAATCTTTCCCTGGTTTTGCAAAACAAGCCAGAATGATTACCTTAATGGTTGTATGAAGGAGGCTGGCTTTTTTCTAACGTTATTTAATGGATTTGTGTCTGAAGCAAGATTTTGAAGTGGAATCTTCCCAGATCCCAATCGTAGCCAATCTTTCACCTCATTTCTTGCATCCTGGGAGGACAGCAAGAAGCAAGAAAACAGGCCCTTTTTGGCATCTCTGCTCCAAGTTCCAACTTTTTGTTATTATACCAGACTAAAGAAATGTATCCACCCCAGCTTCTTCGCAATAAATTTGCAGGAAGTTTGGTATTAACACAACTGGCTGGCTTATGAATCAATTTCTGTGGAAATTAGTTGTTGAGTTGACCGAGTTGGAATGTGAAAGCTGTCCAGTGCTTAAAGAACAATATCCCATTTTTTGAAAGAAGAGAAAATATTAAAAGATTATCTTTTTTTTCCTTCATGCTAACTCTCATTTGCTTGTCAACAGTGAGTGAGAAAGTCTCAATCCCTCTTCTTTAGACACCCATAAAAAATAATCATGATCAAGTTTCTAGTTCTTGGTGTTTCTGTATTTTCCTTCCACACTTTGACTTTCATATCTCAGAAAGCCAAAGAATAGGGAGCAGAGACTTGAAAGGTTATCAAGCAAAAATGTGTTTGTCCTTGGTGGTGAAGAAACTTAAAGGTTGTGTCAGTTAAGAGAAAGCTGGGGCAAGAAAACCAAACAGATGTGATTATGGCAGGTGGCATAATTGCCCATGAGTTAAGAAATGGGAGTTCCAACCAAACATTGGAAAGCTTCCTTCTGTAGGGTGTTGTTTGAGCATGGCCACTTTCCCCCTTGGAGGAATGAGTACAAGGGTATCCTCAGGGTGTGGTCAAAGAAATCAAGATGATGGCTGCAATGGTGTGACCAAAGTTCCTCCTGTTTTTAATGTACATTGCCTGTGTGATGCACATAAAAAACAGGCTGACCATCTCAGCCACCATCTTGATATATTTTACCTCGCCTTTTGGACACGCCTGAATGATCTGGTTTTTCACTCCACCCCAGCAAGGGGAAGAGCTAAGGGCCTCAGTCCCCGAATGTTTTATGAATGAGAGATATATGAGGTCAGTGAACCTTATTCTTCATTCCCCCTGCAGCATGCTTTGATCCTGAACCAATCCCACGAAATGCTCAGGGAGAATCTCTGACATGTTCTGAACTAGAAGTATGTTTATGGCCTTTCTTGTTCATTTTATTGCTGCAGTTGAAGACATAAAATGTGTTAATTGCGAATGGGGAGGGTGAAACTGAGTGAGGTGCTTTCCTTTAGAAGAAAAAAAGGATTCAGCTAGATCTTTCAGATGGCCTGTGTTTGTGTAACAGGTTGAATGACAAGTTGCCCAATCAAGATGGTTGCATTTGGGGCCAATTCAGTTTGAATGGCTGCTTTATTGTTCTGCAAAGGCCAGAACACTGAGTTAATTGAGTAACTCTTGGTTAACCAGGGGTAAATGTGTCACGCAAAACGCAAATGCTCTGACGTCTTCCTTAGCCCCTTAGATTTAATTGGCACTAAAGGTCAGATCAGTCTTGGTAAATATTGCTAACTTTGGAATGTGCAAAGTGGTAATAAAGCAGAGAATTAAGCTAATTTGGTTCAGCATGTAAGATCAGCCTTCTCCATCTGGGACTTCTTCAGCTTGTCCAGCTTGTTGCTTTCCAAGTTGCCTTCCATGGCAGGTCAGGGTGGTCTTGAAATAATTCCAGATATTTCAGATGCTGCAGAAGGACTGTTGCATGGGTAAACAAAGCTGGGTAAGAACCATCCAACCCTGTCAAACCCCATTTCTTCCAAAGTCTGATAAACAGTCAAATCTGCTTTAACACTCATGAAAGGTCCCTTTATCTTGTTTTATTCTGATTTCAGCTCATTACCCTTCATCTCCTAGACTAGTGTTTCTCAACTTCAGCAAGTTTAAGATGTGTGGACTTCAACTCCCATGGTTCCTCAACCACCCATCTGGCTGGGGAATTCTGGGAATTGAAGTCCACACTTCTGAAAGTTGATAAGGTTCAGAAACACTGCCCTAGACCATCAGATGTCAGCTCAAGATGTCTGCAAGCCACACTAGCTGGCCTTGAAGGTGAGAAGTACAATTGGAGGCCATTTGCAGATGGATGACATTCTGTCCCAACTCTGATGGTTTCATAGAAATCCTGAACAAGGAAGAGACCTGAGGAGCACTGCAGGACAATCTTGATCAGGAGCATTGCATCCGCCTTTTAGCTTTACAAAGCAGTTTGCACAACTGTTAATTGTAAATTTGGCCTCTTCTTTGAATTGACCCTCAGATACTTTGGTTTATGAAGCTGTGGGAAGGCATTTATACCTGCAGAACCAGAATACTAGCAGCAAGCTTTAATAACATAGTATCTCCAAAATGGAAAAGATATAGATTGCAACTCAGCAAGGGAAAATATTCAGAAAATCTGGATTTTCCTTGCTACGTAAAGGCATTCTGTACATGGAAACACAAAGGCTGGTTCACACACTGCAGTATGCTCAGATTTGTTACCCAGAGTTTTGCTGTATAAGCCACAATGGTTGATTCAGACATTGCACCACATAATGATTTTGTTATTTGGAATCTGTTGACTAAACTGCAGTTGGATGAATACGCAGCTCATTCTAAGCCCTAAATCCTGATTTACAAATAACAAGAGTTGGATTAATACCGCTAAACTTCAAGTGTACTGTATCTTGACATGCTGGGTGAATCCAGCCAGGGCCTCCATAAGGCAAGCTGATAGTTCACAGACAGTGGCATCTGGTCAACCATGGCTGATCTAAGAAGCTAAGCTGGGTCAGCCCTGGTTACTACTTAGATGGGGGTCTACCTGGGAATTCTAGTACTGTCATGAGATTGGGAAGTCAAAAACATCCCAGGGAAGGAATGGCAAACCACTTCAAAAGTCAATAAATGGACATCATTATGTCCCAGAAAGCTTAACTTAAATACACCTTTACTTCTTATGATGTTAGAACTACTGAGAGAAGGAGATACGAGCCCATGGCACATGGGCCCAAACAGTGGTTCAGTTAAGCAATCAAACATTCTGGATTCAAAGGTAACGTCTTTTGCAAGGCTATGTCTTCAGTGGAAGAGGCACTGTTTTGTTACAGAACACAATAGTACATTTTTCAATTAAAAAGAACTGAATATTTGTAATGGGGTATCTATAGAGCCAATAACTCCCCAGCTACAGTTTTTTTAGAAATTAGAAGAAAAGCATGCAATGGGAAGCAAGAGTCCCTCCATGAACGAGTAGAGACTGATGTCCAGTCTCTAAATGATGCTCCCTGGCATCCAGATTGACCACTGAGGATGGGAGCTGCAATGGATCTAAATCCTAGCCCTGTTTCATCCATCACAGGAAGCTGAATATCATGTGATTCTTCAAGTTTGGCGTAGCATGTACGAGTCCAGCCACTGTGGTTTGGAAGGGATGATTTATGGCTGAGCTTCTTGCACACGTCCAGCCAAATGAGGTTTATTCAATTAAGGAAAAGCAAAGCTGCCTTTGAGTCAAGCTGTGCCGCTGCTGACTAAATAGCACATCCATGCTGAGCTTGTTGGCAACTTCCCACTTTCTCATTTTTTTTTTTTTTTAATCTTCTTACTCTAACCTCCAGTTCTGGTCTTCCATCCAGGTACTAACTAAGCTCAACTCTGCTTGGCTTCCAAGCTCAGACAAAGTTGGCCAGTGCAGGTGTTCCCACCTGCGAAGCCTAGTTAACACACTATAGCTTAGGGCAAAGCATGAACACAGTCATCGTTTCTTTCCTATGCTGTTGTTATGGTCTGTCAAGACAACCCTGGTTCTAGACGACTGCAGGAACAAGTCCATTGACAACATTTCTTTTGGAAGTGGTTTGCCAGTACCTTTTTCCTAGGGCTGGGACCGACAGACTGACCGAAGTCACCCAGGTGGTTTTCATACCTAACACAGGACTAGAACTCATGGTCTCCTGGCTTCTAACACAGTGCCTTTAACCACTACACCAAACTGGTTCTCTTCTTCTTCCATACCCAAGATCAAAGCAAGGCTCTTAGAGTCTCTAATAGATACAGCCCAAAGAAGCTGTCAGAATTGGAGGGGTAACAAGCATGGTCCAGTTTTCCAAAAGAAATGGATGGTAACCACAGATCTTGCCTGATATCAGAGGTCACAAAGCATTATCAACACACTTTGATCCTGAATCTTCTACATCACCCTGCCTTTTCTGAAAAGGAAAGCAACATGCAAACAACTGAGTTCTGATGATCATGCTGCAACTGTGCAACTTAGTCTAGAAGGAGTTTAATGTGCGCCTTTTGATGCTTCGCTCAAAGCTGTTTACCACTTAGGGAAAAGAAAACTACTCATGTATTAATTGCTCACTACAATTGCTACAAGTGTAATTAAGGGAAAGTTTTATACACGGACGCATTTCATTGAAGTTAGTGGCTGATGGTTTGCAGAAGCCAGCTTTTTTTGCTTTTCTTCCATTAATTTTTGGACAGAGAACAGGGGTAAAGAGATTAATGAGTGCCAGAAATCTATGGGACACTGGGGTCCCCAGGCCCCACTTGGGGGTGGCTCACTGCCAATAATGATCTCCTTCGGTCATGACAATGTTCCACTTGCATCAAGGTGGTTGAAGAGGTGAAATAGGTTCTGTTAATTTGGGGGGAAAGGTTGAACTTCACCCTGCATCTTGAACCCTCCCCAAATGATCAGTTGAACATTTTCATAGCGAGTGAATGAGACCTTGAAAGGGGAAGGTGACATTTTCTTTTTGGTGGCTGAAAGGTCAATGCTATCTCCAAGTTTCCTGAGTTGTGAAGGAAAACAGAATGTAGGAAGTAAAAAATGGAGGGGTGGTGCAGAAAGGCAGAGCCCCCAAGACTTAAATTGGGAAAGGTAATCTGAGATTTTGAACTGTGGTGCTGGAGAAGACTCTTAAGAGTCCCCTGGACTGCTAGGAGGTCAAACCAGTCAATCTTAAAGGAAATCAACCCTGATTGCTCATTGGAAGGACTGATAATGAAGCTCAAGCTCAGATACTTTGGTCACCTAATGCAAAGAGAGGAGTCTTTGGAAAAGACCCTGATGCTGGGAAAGATTGAAGGCAAAAGGAGAAGAGGACGGCAGAGGATGAGATGGTTAGATAGCATCACTGAAGCAATGAGCATGAAACTGAGCAAACTCAGGGAGGCAGTGAAGGACAGGAAGGCCTGGCGCAATATGGTTCATGGGGTCACGAAGAGTCGGACACGACTTAACGACTGAACAACAACAACAACAACAACAATCTGAGATACCTGCTCAGGGATTCCTGCAGCCCTGGAGATTGTTTTGTGGTTCCTGGAGTCCCCTCTGACCACAAATTATAAAATCAGGGACAAGCCTTCCTGCTACAGTTGAGATGAAAGAAATTGGAAGAACTCTAGAAGGGCTTCAAGAAAAATCAGAGAAATATCTCAAACTCCTTTCCAAATTCAAGAACAAAATAGAAACTCCTGGCCCTTCTGATGGGCAGGACACCAACCTGGCTGTCCCATGGCAACTTGGGCTCCATAGCCCCATAAGAGCTCTTGTCTCCTCAAAAGACACTCATGCAGCTCCTGGCCAAGAAGGTTGCTGGCCTCTATCTTAAGGTGGTTAATGTCTCCTACGCTCAAGAGGCTTTGGAACTTTTTTGGCCTAGAAATATGTTAGCTGAAATAAAATAAATCATCCAACTCACGACTTCCTCTTGTCTCGCCAATTAATATGTTTTGGTTGGGAACAAAGTTCCAAATTGGCTCAAAGTGTCCCTGTCTACTGGGTACCACGTAGCTCAGGTGCTCTCTTGTCAAGCCAGGTTCTAGATTTGCTGGGACTTTTTATGTTGTACTAGACTGGTGTTCCATTGGAGATGGAACAACCTGTGCTGTCAACCACCAAACCACCCAGAATCTTGTCTTTTTTTTTCTTCCAGGATTTATATTTGGCATTTGCAAACATTATCGTATCCGTTTTTATCAAACCAAAAGAGACACAGAGTTTCATCATTTCATTTCACTTTACAGGAGAAAAAGCCTCCCGTAGAGCCAGGAGTATAGATCTGGATCTATTCTGGGTGTTTTGCAGGAGAATATCTGATTTCTATTTAACAGCAGCCAACTCATAACCAACTCAACACTACAATAACCACAAACGGACAGCCTGCGAAACCTGTTGAATTTTGGTATCTCCCCCTGCCCCAAATCCACCTCCAAAGTTGATGGATTCCTTCTCCTTCTCCTTTCCTCTCCTCCTTCTTATTTCCCCCCTCCTACTACTCCTTCTCCTTTTCTCTCCCCCATCCCATTCTTCTCCTTCTCTATCTCTTCATCCTCCTTTTCTCTCTCCCTTCCCATTCTCATCCTTCTCCTCCTTCTCCTTCTCCTTCTCCTTCTCCTTCTCCTTCTCCTTCTCCTTCTCCTTCTCCTTCTCCTTCTCCTTCTCCTTATGGAAGATTGGATTGAACTGGATGGACCTACCGATACCCACCAGGTACCTATACATTCACAAAGTATATCTTTAAAAGAGGAACAGATGAAAAAGCTATGCTTTTGGCACCTTGATTTATTTATTTCCCCCACACATGATCCAACCACATTTCCTCTAATAAAGGTGAACTGTGAGTATTAAAAGGAGTTTTCTCATACATCCTAATAGGAGCTACTTTTATTATTTTACTGATGGCAGAAACACAGCAGGATGAACTCTTAGCCAAAGTCCTGCTAGCTTTTATCCTTCCCTGTAAAAAAAAAAAGTCTGCAAAGGTCAGATGGGGTTTTGCAGATTTACATTTATTTTTCAAAATGTACCAACTGTTCATTCCAGAAAGTGCCAGAAAAGAGCTCTATTCTTCAGAGTGCCCAGTGCTTCAAATGTATTGAACTTCTTAATTTGTTTTAAAAAGCAGGGGATAAAAGAAACTCCTTTGTTATTTTATATGTTTTGCAAAGAAGTGAGGTCCTTCTCCAAACTGGTGAATTTCCCCCCGGGTTTTTAATGAAAAATTGGTCCAGAAATTCAACAGATCACAATTTGATTTTCCCCAAATAACCCATTAAATAGAGCAGACTGACTTGGGTCTCCTAATCTTTGTGATCATATTTTTAAAGAGATGAATACATGAAAACTACTAAAACCAAATCAGATGAGGGTTTTATATTTGCTTAAAGACTATATTTGTTATGATGTAACCTGTGACAAACAAATTTGTTCTGGTTGGAATTCATGCTT
Source organism: Python bivittatus (assembly GCF_059951505.1). Lineage (NCBI taxonomy): Eukaryota > Metazoa > Chordata > Lepidosauria > Squamata > Pythonidae > Python > Python bivittatus. The sequence continues at coordinate 5,307,398 of NW_028277042.1, read as the reverse complement.
TATTCCCCTTCCTTTTTTTTTTTTTTTCCCCGTTTCTTTTGGCCTAATACAATCCTGTTTGGGGCATGGGGTGTGGGAAAACAGTAAAAGGAAAGGCCAGAAGGAAATGAAATGTGGGAGAGGAGAAGTGATAATTTCCTGTAGGTAGGGACCATTCCTTAAACAGAGACATTTATGCATTCATGGGCTGATTAAGGCAAGTAATGTGATAAGAACTTTTTGCCTCTGTTCAATTCATGGTATATCATGTTAATTGTCCAGAAAAAAGCCCATCTCCCTTATTTCTCAAACGGGCCTTTGTAATTCCTTTGCTCAAGGCTAGTTGCCATGAGCTGAGTGCCAGACTCTCCTAAAAAACTAAAATTTTCTCCCTTTAGCTTTCCCCAGATATATATTGATTTTTTCTGACATTAGATCTCTTCATTTATTCCCTTGCCTAGGAATTCTCTAGGTTGTCCACTATGGAGTGCAGGGAGGCATTGCTAACGGATGACGGCACTGAATGAATTCAAAGATGAAGAGAGATACCTGCTGCTGATGTTCTGGGCAAAGTTATTAGATCATGGAATAGTGCTGCTGGAATGGAGATGGGGACAGAGTTGGAATTGACATCTATTCTAGCATTTCACCCATTCATTTGATTCCTGTGTCTGTATCCCAACAGTCAAATGACTAGCGTATTATTTGCACTGAATGTTTAGATGTTCTAAGTCCAAGGATTTGAGCAGAAACCCAGTTAATTCCAGGTCAGGTGAGGAGCTATTCAATCCTAAAGTACCCTAAACCAGTGTTTCTCAACTTTGTCAACTTTAAGGTGTCAGAAAATGACAGACACGGGTTCGATTTGTCCAGTAGACAGAAGTTTTTTTATTGGGCACATTTGCAAAGGTGGGTCCCTCCCGCAGCAATGGAGGAACCCCGAAACAAGGTCTGACAGGTTTTTTTATACCCCCTATCTGTCCTCCCCCTCCTAAGAGGGCTTGGCTCACAATCTCACCTTTTTTTACCGCCCCGGAGCGCCGCTAATTAACCGCAAAACCGCAGACATTCCACTTTCCGAATCCAATCAGCGCAATACACATTGCAATACCCACTTGACCCAACAGCCGCCCCCTGCCGTTTCTCTTCACTCTGGTGCGAACGTGCCTTCTGCCTACAGTATCTCCTCCCTCCTGCCGTCCCCCTCAAGGCTGCCCCATGGTGCACAGCGCTCTCCCCTAGCAAACATGGTTTGTTTGAGGCCCTCACTTCTCCCTGCCTTCTCACAATCCCCCCTTTTTCTTTTCACGCCTCTGTTGGGCCTCAAACCTGGCTAACAGGATTGCTCCCTCGTCCCGGACCCGGGGCTTCACACACTGGGACAGGTAATTCCCACAAGCAGGGAGGCATTGCATTAAGCAACATACTAGGACCAGTAAGGCAATGAAGCCAATAGCTAGCACAGAAAGTTGTTTCAACCAAGCAAAGTTAGATAACCAACTAGTGAGCCACGACCAATTCCATCCCTCTGGATCCTCGGATATGAGAGAGGCTAAGGTCTTCAACTTGGCTAGTTTTGCTTCAGTATAATTCTCATTGTTGGTTAGGTTAAAGCAACAAAGACCTTGAAAAGATTCACAGCCTTGTCCTGCCCTTAATAGGAGATAGTCTATAGCTATCCGATTTTGAATGACCGCCCTCCTGATCTCAGTGACTTCTTCAGTGAGGGCTGCAATGAGAGAGGATGTAAGGTTGACACTTTTAGCCAGGAGGCAGGCCACCTTCCTTAGGTCCAGATAAGTTCTTCCGCTTAGTGCAGGAACCCCTATTAAGGAGAGGGCCAGAGCCATGGCTTCTGTTTCGGACAAGAGTGTCACATCACTCTCACAATCAGATGGCAGCTCCCTTTTTCTTTTTTCTTTTGATGGGTGCGCTTGCATCGGAGGCAGGGCATATAGAGAGGTCAGGCGCCCTACGGCACAAGGGCCCCCTGAACTATAGGCTGGAACATAGGTATAAGCTTCATGTCCACATAACAAAAAGAAACCTTTAGGTAGGTATAGAGGGGTTGAAGCGTAAGGGATATTATAGACCCCTCCACAAGTGAAAGCAGGACCTTTTGAGGGCAATGGGTGGGTCCGGTTCTGGGTATTGTTGAAATATACACATTGAGTTGCATTGGTTATCCCCAAGAGATTTAGAGCCATTTGCCTTTGATTAGTCCAGGGTCTTGGTGTGGGAGAAGACCCAAAATGATAGAACATCCCCCCCCACGGGGGATCATCCCCAGTGATATCAATATTCGCTATCTGAGTAACATTCTTCAGTGCTTCCAAGCTGATGGGCATTCCAAAGAAACAGGTGGAAGTGACACCATTCACAGTCAAGAGTTGCCCTACACAAAAAGTTGAGCTGTTCAAAGCTGTCTGTGCCAATTCTACAAAAAAATTGTTGTTAGAGCTGTGCTGTAGAGCATCTAAGCAGTGACATAACAGAATAACCTGGATGCAAGCCTTTATGTTGGTCATCTCCTCCCCTGCCTTAGTTCAGTTCCTTTTAAGTTTTACTTTGAGTCCGTCTCCCGGTTGGGCAGTCCACGGTTGGGGGTCGGGAGCTCGCTTAACCCGATGGTAGTGGGTCCAACCCCCCTGTCGGGTCTGAACCGCTGATTCAATTGTCAGGAGAACTTGGTATGGTCCCTCCCAAGACGGTTTCAGCTTCTCATCCTTCCACATCTTTATCAGGACCCAATCTTCTGGCTTGTGGGAATGTTGGTCTTCCAGCAAGGGGGGCCGTTGAGCGAGGAGTCCCTGTTTTCTTAAAGACAAGAGAGATTGTGACAGTACCAAGAGATACTTTCTTAGGAAGGTATCCTTTAGCTCGGGGATAGGCTCTCCCATTGGAGCCAGGAAAGGTCTTCCCATCATCAGCTCGAATGGGGAGACCCCCACATCCTTGCGAGGGGCTGTCCGCATTCGAAGCAGGGCAACCGGAAGTGTCTTTGTCCAAGGTAGCCCTGTTTCCAATCCCAGTTTGGTGAGATGTTGCTTCAATACCCCGTTAGCCCTTTCCACTTTCCCACTGGATTCAGGATGCCAAGGGGTGTGGAGTTCCCAACGAACCCCCAGGCTTTGCATGACCTCCTGCAGCACCTTGTGGGTGAAGTGGGTCCCCCTGTCGGAATCCAGACTCTCTACTATCCCATACCGGGGGATGATCTGTTCCAGGAGAACTTTTGCTACTACCTGTGCAGTTGCCCTCCGGCTGGGCACCGCTTCCACCCAGCCAGTGAGGTGATCTTTGAGTACCAACAGGTACTTCAACCCAGCCACAGGAGGGAGTTCCGTAAAGTCCACCTGGACTCGCTGAAAGGGCTACACTGCCAAGGGCCTTCCTCCCCTCTCCCTTCTCCTCATGGCTTTGCGATTGGTTTTCTGACAAATCAGGCATTTCCAGCACACAGCCTGCGCCTCTGTCCACATCCCCAGGCTCCAGTACCACGGCTTTACAGTTTCTACCAAAGCCTGCACCCCCCAGTGAGACCCTTTGTGCAGTTTCTCCAACATCCCCCTCATGTCAGCATGGCTCACTACTGGGGTCCCCTCAATTGTAACCCAATGACCTGCTTCCTCCCTGCAACCTTCCCTTTCCAGCAGCACCTTGTCCAACTTCCCCGGCACCCAAGTCAGAGGTTCTTCTATTTGGGGGATTGCAACCATGATGGCAATGGGGACACCCTCCGCTGCCTCCTTTGCTACTCGATCAGCAAGTCGGTTCCCTCTTGCCTCCATCGAGTCCCCCTTCTGATGTCCCATTACATGCACCACTGCAATCCTGTCGGGTTCTTGAAGAGCTTCCATCATCCCCTCTATCAGTTGCCAAGCTTTCACCTCCTTCCCAGCAGTTGTGAGTAAACCCCGTTCCAGCCAAATTTTCCCGAAAGTGTGCACTACTCCCCAGGCGTATCGCGAGTCTGTGTAAACGGTGAGGGACACTCCCTTTCCCAACTCTAGTGCCCGTTTCAAAGCGTGCACTTCACACAGCTGGGCCGACCAGTCCGCTGGTAGTGCCCCCTTCTCTACTGTCTCTCCCTCCGCCGTCACTATCGCATACCCTGACTTCCTTTGTCCCTGCTCTACTCGGCTAGACCCATCCACAAACCAGACCTCACCCTCCTCCTGCAGGTCCTCCCGGGTCTTTGTTTGCAGCTGCAACAGGGTGGAGCACTCGTGCTCCGCCGGCTCCCATTCTTTCCGCTCCCCCGCAAGAAACTCCGCTGGGTTCAAATTCCTGTCTGTTCCTACCACCACATCAGGACTTATCCGGAGAACTGTCTCATATTTCAACATCCTTCCTTCTGTCATCCAAGCAGCCGCCTGCTGACTAAGCACACTTAAGATCTGATGGGGCGAATGGACAATCACGGGGCTCCCAAAAGTGAGTTTCTTCCCTTCTGTCACTAGCACAGCAGCGGCAGCCACTGCCTGCACACAAGTCGGCCATCCCCTCACCACCGGTTCTAGGGCTTTGCTCAGGAAGGCCACTGGTTGATATTTCCCAGCCCGTCTCTGAGTCAGCACTCCAATGGCGGTTCCCCCATGGGCTGTAATGTACAGGTGAAAGGGGAGGGCCAGGTTTGGTAGAGCCAGAGCCAGGGCCATCACCAGGCTCCTTCGTAATTCTCCCCACTTCTCTGTGTCCCCGTCTGTCCATTCTACCCTGTCAGATGATCCTTTCAACTTCTCATACAGAAACTGAGCCTTGCTCATGTACTCATCTATCCATAGCCGGCAATATCCTACTAGACCCAGAAACCGCCGCACCTCCGTTTTAGTATGAGGGGGCTTCAACTGCATTATCCCCTGTATCCGAGAAGGATCAATCAACTTCTCGCCCTTCCGGAGTACATGTCCTAAATACTTGACCTCCCTTTCCACAAATTGGACCTTCCCTTTTGACACCTTCAATCCTTCCTCAGCCAACCAGTTCAATAAAGCCACTGAGTCTTCTCTCACCTTTACCTCCTTCTCTCCAGACACCAACAAATCATCCACATACTGCAGCACCCGAGAACCCCCGGGGGCCCGGAACCCCTGGAGTTTCTCTTCCAATGCCTGTCCAAACAAGAGGGGGCTCTCGGTGTACCCCTGGGGCAGCACCGTCCACCTCAGTTGTTGCTTCCTCCCAGTCTCCGGATCTTCCCACTCAAAGGCGAACAGATCCCTACTTTCCTCTGCCAGAGGGCATGACCAAAAAGCATCCTTCAAGTCTATCACCATGAACCACCGATCCCCGGGAGGGATCTTCCCCATCAAAGTGTAGGGGTCAGGCACTATCGGGGTCCGGGCCAAGACCAAATCGTTGACTCTCCTCAGATCCTGCACCAGCCTGTAACTATTGTCCTTCTTCTTCATAGCTAAGATAGGGGAGTTGAAGGGGGACATAGCTGGTTCCAACAGCCCTTGCCACCTCAGCCCATCTATGATGGGCTTCAGCCCGCGCCTCCCATCCTGGGACAGCGGGTATTGGGCTTGCCACAAACCCGTCACCCCCGGTTTCAAGGGGATGCTAATTGGGCCGATGCAAAACTGACCCGCCCCCCCTTCCCCTGCCCATACCTCAGGGTTCACAACCTCCACGTCCGCCTCCTGCAACAAACACATCCTTTCTGCCTGTTCCACATTCCACAACTCCACTCCTAGACTACCCATTAGATCCCTTCCCAGCAGGTTCACTCCCGCCTGTGGGATCAGTAACACATCTGCAGTTACCTCCTTCCCATTCCACTCCAATCTTACTCCCTCCAGTACGTCTGCCTTGACCGGAGAACCTCCCACCCCCATCACCGATACCGACGCGCCCCGGGATTTCGCAATCCCTGGGATCGGTTGGCACAGTGATGTTCGAGAGGCTCTGGTGTCCACGAGGAACTGCCGTTCCTCGCTGGTGGGACCCACCATGATGTTTACCAAGGGTTCCCCGTGGGTCCCGGTTGGGGAACCATGACCTCCCTAGTCGTACAGGGGGAAACTCCTCTCACCCGTGGGGGGATCCACCTGACAGTCCTGAGCAAAGTGTCCTACCCGCCCGCAGCGGAAACAACCTTGCCTATCCCCAGTCCACCTCTCCCTCCTGGGGTCGATACCACCTCTCCGGGGCCAAGGTCCCCGGACCAGATGGGGAGAAGGTCGCGCCTCCCTCAGTCCCTCCCCCTTCGTCTCATTCTTGGCCGCCGCCTGAACAGCTGCCATCATCATTTGAGTTTTCTGCCTGGTCTTCGCCTCCTCCCTCCCCACATAGGTCTGTTGAGCAATCCTTAGGAGTTCCCCTATCCCCTGTTTGGTCCAACCCTCCTGTTTTTGTATCTTCTTCTGAATGTCTGGCCACGCTTTGGTGACGAACTGCATTTTTAACAAGGTCTCAAAGGCTGGGGTGTCCGGAGTCACGCCTGAGAATTTGGTCAGGCCAACCCGGATCCTCTCACAAAAATCTCCGGGCGATTCATCCTTCCCCTGGGTTACCTCAAAAGCCTTGGTCAAATTCTTCCCCTGGGGCACTGCTGTTCGGATGCCCTCCAAAATCATCTCTTTCATGTCTCTCATGTTCTGCTGATGTGCGACATTATTGGGATCCCAATTTGGGTCCGCCAGAGGGAATTTAGTATCCGTGGCCGGGGCATTCGGGACGTTTGCATTCCTTCGCTCCCAAGCCCCGAGCGCGGCTCGCCGAATCTGGCCCCTCTCTTCTGGCGTATAGAGGTGGGCTAAAATGTAATTCAGTTCCCCCCAGGAGTATTCCACCGGGCCGAGAAAAAGTTCCAATTGTTCGGCGGCGGTATGGACGTTCTCTTGCATACAAGGGAGGGTCTTCTTTAATTCCCTCAACTCACTGGGTTTGATGGGAACCGTTACGTAACTGGTGACGGCCACCCCCTGTGCGTTCGTTCCGTTCGGGACCTCCCGGACGGGGAAGGCACTGGCCGACCTTAGAATAAAGGGCAAGTTCTGAATGTCTTGGTTCAGCTGGTCCAGCTCTTTCCGCAGCCCGGGATAGGGTGTGGGTGCCAGAGGGGGAGCGGTAGGAAGAGGAGGAGGAGGAGGAGGTGGCGGCTCCCAGTGGGGTCCAGTCAGCCAGAGGTCCTCCTCATCCTCCTGTTCTTTTTGGACAAAAATTTTGGCTAACTTGGGTCGAGGCCCCTCCCAATGAACATGGAACCAGACTTCCACATAGGGTTCCTGTGTTAACAATTTATGCTCCACAATGTAGTTTTTTAGTTGGGTCACCCAGTAATTACTGGGGATTCCAAGAGTATCCCAATGGTGGGGGAATTCGGGGTCCACTAGTGGATATTTTGGCCAGTCTTTAGTGCACAAAGTTATCATGGTCGGTTTCTCCAGACCCCTGGTGAATGGACACAACCAGGGTGTCTCCCATTGTTGCAACAATTGTCCTAATGGAGAATCCGTGGGGATTCCCCCTACTGCATTTTTCCCACTGGCCCCTGGCCTTACACTCTTACTCTGCGCCTTACCCATCCTTCCTGACTACGTTTCCCACCTTACAGAAGGTCCCGGACTCTTCTGTCCCCTTGCGGTGTCCAACGCCTCGTAACCACGCTAATCTCCCCGAGATTATGGGTAGGCTGTACTCACCAGACCTCCCAGAGGTCCCCTCGTCAGCCGACTTCCTCTTTACTTCTGTCTGACTGGCGATTGGAGTCCCATCCCGGACCCGACTCCGGGGAAAACGGGAGACACCTCAACGGGGTGTTACGGCCGATTACTCACCAGTTCCCCACAGTCCGGTCCACGTCGAGGACTCCTGGCTGGCTCGCCAATTTTGTCAGAAAACGACAGACATGGGTTCGGTTTGTCCAGGAGACAGAAGTTTTTTTATTGGGCATGTTTGCAAAGGTGGGTCCCTCCCGCAGCAATGGAGGAACCCCGAAACAAGGTCTGACAGGTTTTTATATCCCCTATCTGTCCTCCCCCTCCTAAGAGGGCTTGGCTCACAATCTCACCTTTTTTTACCGCCCCGGAGCGCCGCTAATTAACTGCAAAACCACAGACATTCCACTTTCCGAATCCAATCAGCGCAATACACATTGCAATACCCACTTGACCCAACAGCCGCCCCCTGCCATTTCTCTTCACTCTGGTGCGAACGTGCCTCCTGCCCACAGTATTTCCTCCCTCCTGCTGCCCCTCTTCACTCTGGTGCGAACGTGCCTTCTGCCTACAGTATCTCCTCCCTCCTGCCGTCCCCCCCAAGGCTGCCCCATGGTGCACAGCGCTCTCCCCTAGCAAACATGGTTCGTTTGAGGCCCTCACTTCTCTCTGCCTTCTCACAAAGGTGTATAGACTTCAACTCCCAGAATTCCCCAGCCCTCAATCATTAGGTTGTTAAAGCAATCAAGATTCAGCTGTTAGTTTTTCAGTGGATATGTTTATGAAGATTCTTAGTCATCCACGTGGAATTGTCTGGAGGTTGAATCATGGCAACTGGACTTCTTTTCTTTTTGGTAGAGATGTTTCATTACTTGTCCAAGCAGCTTCTTCAGTCTAAAAAAGTTGATTAGGGAGACCCCATAAAAGTCTTCCAGGGTGGCTGTGTTTCTTGCTAGCATGATAGGCTCATTGAGGGACAATAGGAGATGTGATTAGTAGAGTCTTTGAGATGTAGATATCTACTCCTAATCCCTCACTCATCCCCAAGGGGATGTTAATAGTTGCCTTCCTGGTGAACTTCTGAACTGTTCTTAATTTTCTTGGGGACTGTTGAAAGGACAGCCTGGAAAATGGGGAACAAGTTGTGTCTGAGGCCTCCACCTCTATTGAGGGAAGGATTTTCCACTTGGCATAAATGGATTCCTTCACTCCTCTCTCAAACTACCTATCTTCTCTGTCCAAAATGTGAACATTATGTGACATATTCATCTCATGTCCTTGGAAGGCTTTCTAGGTAGTTCAAGTCTTCTGGCCCAGAAGGAGCTAGTTCTGGACTCACCCAACACAGTCTCACTGTGGGAAGATGGTTGGATTAAGGGTTTAGGGTAGTGTTTCTCAATCTGAGCAACTTTAAGATGTACGGACTTCAACTCCCAGAATTCCCCAGCCAGCCATTAAAATAGAAACCTCTCCATTGACTTTCCTTGCACCAGGGCTCATGAGATATCAGGCAGGCATAGAGGAAATGGATGGGGACCTTTATGTTTCAAAATGGGAACCTTTAACTAGATTAGGGGTTTTTGCTGTCAGAACAACAGTAAGAGCTAAGGATGGGTTAGCAGACTGTTTGGGCTATGCATGTCACTTTCCTGTTCCTAGAAGTTTTAAGATTTTTTGGACTTTTCCTATCATGCTTAAAATCTGAAAACAATTTAGGTCCTATTTCATAGAACAGAAAATTAATAGCAAGATTATCTCCAAATATATCCTATCTGTATTAGGTATTCAGATGGCTCAGTTTAGTTCCACATCTGTCACTGCCTCGTTGCATAACATTATTCACATATTACTATATTTCCTCTTCCTGTCCACTAAAGCTCAGTGACAAACTTCATTTTTGCAAATCCCATTTTTTTAAGCAGGTCCTGAATATTTTAAAAAATACTTTTATGATGGAAAATGAAATAGAATAAAATAATATACTATGTGGCCATATAAATCATGTCAGAAGAGCTGTGTTTAGACAAAATAAGTAACACTGACTGCACCATTTTTTCCCCAATCTGGGCAACTTCCAGATGTGCAGACTTTCTCTTAAAATTCCCAGCAAGCAGGGCCATTTTGCTGAGTATTCTGGGAGTTGAAGTCCACACACTTGAACATTGCTAAAGTTGGGACACATTGCTGTTGACCAGTGTCTCTTAAAGTTTTTTCTTTCTCAGGACCCCTTCCCACTTCTAAAAATTATGGAGGACCCCAAAAGAACTTTGACTTGTATGGATTATATTTATCAATATTTACCATATTAAAAATTAAAATGGATGCATTTGCTGCTACTTCTCACGACTGTTCGATGGGATTTTAATATTGTATTATTTTTCAACATAGGCTAGCAAATCGTTTTTATTTTGGGACCCCTAAGAGGTATAGACCATTAAGGACACTTATAAATATGAAAAAAAGCAAGGAAAATGCTATAAATATATGGTGTCTGATAGATTAAATATCTACAGTGCAAGTTCCAGTAAAAGATATGAAAGCCATATTTCAGAATTTTGCTGAAAAGGTGCCTCAATTACAAAAATCTTAACAGAATGTCTGAGGAAGACCTTAGCTTGATCAACCACCAGCTAAATTGAATTGTTGTTGTTGTTCAGTCGTTAAGTCGTGTCCGACTCTTCGTGACCCCATGAACCATATTGCGCCAGGCCTTCCTATCCTTCACTGTCTCCCTGAGTTTGCTCAGTTTCATGCTCATTGCTTCAATGATGCTGTCTAACCATCTCATCCTCTGCCGTCTTCTTCTCCTTTTGCCTTCAATCTTTTCCAGCATCAGGGTCTTTTCCAAAGAGTCCTCTCTTCGCATTAGGTGACCAAAGTATCTGAGCTTGAGCTTCAGTATCAATCCTTCCAATGAGCAGTCAGGGTTGATTTCCTTTAAGATTGACTGGTTTGACCTCCTAGCAGTCCAGGGGACTCTTAAGAGTCTTCTTAGCACCACAGTTCAAAGGCATCAATTCTTCTGCGCTCAGCCTTCTTTATGGTCCAGCTCTCACAGCCATACATTACTACTGGAAAAACCATAGCTTTGACTATGCGGATCTTTGTCGGCAAGGTGATGTTTCTGCTTTTTAATATGCTATCTAGGTTTGCCATAGCTTTCCTCCCAAGGAGCAAGTGTCTTTTAATTTCATGGCTGCAGTCTAGATTGAATAGTATGGATTTAAGGCTTGAACTGGACACCACACTTGATTATTGAATTGATCCACTTTCTCAGTCTGGACTATATATTGAACAAAAAACTGACCAAACAGGCTAGGATTGCAAACCATGTTAAGCCACTAAAAATCTAATCAAGGTTATAATTCATCAGTGTATGCTGGCTGGGGAATTCTGGGAGTTGAAGTCCACACATCTTAAAGTGGACAAGGTTGAGAAATCCCGCTCTAGGTCTCTAGCTGGGCTTAGTGAAATGTGTTATGCAGACCCAGCTCAATAATTGAATTCAGTGGCTGGATTCATGTAGAATGTTGATTTCACTAAATACTGTAGACCAAACTAATGCACAGATTGAATTAGTAGCCCAGGAACATCCATGGGGCAGGGGGCAAGCAATGCCACATGTCATATCCTCGATAACCTTGTGGCACGTGCGACCTCACTGTGCTCATCCCAGATATCTACGGATGTAAGCAACCTTTTTCTATGCATAAATACTTTTTTTGGTCTGCTTTCCCATCCCTACCATCCATGCCAATGTTTTCCAAACTTCCTGGCACCAAGCTGGGGCCCTGCACGTTGAAATGTAATATCTAGCATCAAGAGGGGAAGGTCTTGCACTTTGCTGAAAAAATCGTGCTTGTTTCTAGGATTTCAGTGAGTTGCTGTTCGAGGAAGAACAGAGATCAATGGCTCACCATAGATAGTGGCAGCTCATACATAGCTTCCTGGTATACTTTTTCACCGTGACACATACCCATAGCTGGACATAAAAGCCAAGAAAATCAGTGTGAAATGCAAATGTTTTCTTCGCTTGCTGTCCTTGCGTGTCACCACATAAAACTAGGTGGGTGATTTCTTTTCCTGAGAGAAACTAGGTACTTCTTTCACACAGGGATGAGAAAATTGGGACATGCCTGTGGTCGATGTTTAAACTGTTTTTGTTTCACTTGGTTAAACTCTGTTCAACCAAGAGAAAACAAGACTTTGGCCTGTGTTGTTCTGGGTGGCTTTGAGAGAGAGAAAGGGAACCTCAGAGGAGGAAACCGTTGCTTCCGAATTCCCTCTGCTGAGAATTGAGGAAGCTGAAATCCACATATTTAGAAGCTGCTAAGGCTGAAAGATGCTAGTGTCAACCCAGCCATTATCGTTCTTCCAATAAACCATGGTTAAATAAAGCAGCTGAGCAGTGACCCCAGACACTGAGATGTTTCTTAATGGCCTCCTCTAATAGACTTTGCTAAATTATAGAGCTGTGTGAATGTAGCACCCATTTGCCCCATCTAAGAGCTGCTGTCCCTTTCCCTGAGCCCATGAAGGTACTGAGGGAAAGAGGCTGCTGCTTTAAAAGGTTGCACCCAGGAGCTATGCTCACATTTCCATACTGCTGAAGCACTTCTTAGTGATAGATGTGCTGCACAGCCCTATTAAAGTACTGTTTGTGCAGGAGCAGAGAATCTGATGCAAGAGAAAGTATCTGTGCATTTTGTTATGGGGATTAAGTAATGTTCTCATTTAATTGCTTCTTTACAAGCAATAACTCCTTTTGAGTTCTTTGTTCGCTCCTTCTTTCAGAAGAGTTTGGGGGTTGCTGAAGAAGGATTTTTCTGGTTTGTGTTGCTCCCTGGAAAATCAACGGTTCTGCTTTTGACGACAGTCTTTCAGCCTGCTCAATCTCTCTTCAATTTTTATTTTTTTGGAAAGATTGGTAAGCAACCGTGTGAGGACCTTGTAGGCAGAGGTGTCTGTAACAAGCCCCAATGTCAAAAGACCATGTACCAGGATGTGATTGTGTGAATGATGCAGCTATGTACTTGCATCATGCTATAATCGATCCATTTTATCAATTTTATTTCGGTCATAGACCAGCATATAACTCCTAACAGAACAATTACGCTAAAATCAAAATCAAAAGTCATATTGATAGAATAAGGTAAAGATAAAATTATTAAGGTAAAATTACAGAGTGCAGGTATTAAAATGCAAAGGGATCCTATAAAATTACAATTAAATTTTACAACGAATAATCTACATGCTCTAAACCAGTGTTGTCCAAACTTGGCCACTTTAAGATGAGTGGACTTCAACTCCCAGAATTCCCCAGCCAGCCATGCTGGCTGGGGAATTCTGGGAGTTGAAGTCCACTCATCTTAAAATGGTCAAGTTTGGACAACACTGCTATAAACTAATACAGATAAGTATAAAAGGACATAAGCAGTACTAAAATTCATAAAACCCGGTGAGAATGTAAGGCTACGCTAACTTACATTAAGTCTAATACTTGCTGAAGCCCTGATAGGGTTTGTTGGGATTAAGACTATTATGTTCCAGCCAATTATAACAAAGTAATAGCAAAATAAAACAGGATAAAATCACATCATCTGCGCAATGATATCGTGACACCCATTTTATTGCTGGCCCCTCCAGCACCGTAGGCTGGATATCCACAACCCGGTGCCTAATTCTTTGGCCCTCTTGCAAATTTCTACACCATCCCTGCTTTATCTTGTTAGCTTTGAATGGTTCAGTGTTAAACCAAACAGAAGCCTTTCTATATCCTTACATCCCATTAAATTTCATGGAATTTATTCCTAAACAGGTACGCCTAGGAACGGACTGCTTGTTATTTCTCTGTGCATCCATCTTCATGTCATCTTAGAAATAAGTCCTTCTGGGCCTAGCAGAATATATTCTTCTCGTTTCTATACGTATTTCTATTTAATGGCCTACAAGATTGCCATCCTAATCATCAATATACGTAAGTCATCAATATATGTCAGATGCCACATTGGAATTACGCTATCAGCCCACGTGCTTTTTTTGTACTTCTTCAGATTTAGGAAAAGAACGGTAGCAAAGTTTCTGTTATTTTTTCCAGCATCGAACCTTCTCTGTTTATTTATTCATTTGTTAGGGTTAGAGCCTGCTTTTCCTCCAGCGCTTGAAGACACGCGTGAAGGTTTGTTACGTGAACTACGACGAAAGAGGAAGAAAGTTCATTATCTGAGCTACGATGAGGGGGAAGCCTGGATGTATGGAACGCTCTCTGTTGAAGGCAGCATCTGGGGGAGACGGGCGTCATATCAATTTAATAATAAATAAAAGATATCAATGAAATAAAAATGGAAGGTCGCTTGCTGAATGTGACGGGAGCGGAAGCACGCGGGAGAAGAAACGGAAGGGGTTCAACATGGAGCAGGGGTAAGGCAAGGCTGTGTGATGGTAGTTTGAAATATTTATAGATAAATGTATAACAAACGCTTGTAGAATAGAAGTGGGTTGGTTGGAAAAGTGAAGGGATGTGCATTTTTGCACACAGATGATGTCAGGTGTTGGCAGGATGGAGGATGTTAGCTAGACCATATGATGCCCTGAGGAATAATCTTATTTCTTACTCGCTTTTTGCCCTCTGTCCCATGTTACTCAGCCTGAAAGGGAATAGGGGGCTGGGTAGGTGTGTCTGGATGTTTAATACTCCATCTTCCCTTTCTCCCTGCCCCACTGTAATAACCCTGTAGGTTATGCGGAGATCCCCATCGAGGGGGCTTGGAAGTGGGCATTGCCACTCCGATGCTCTGGAACTCCCTCCGCATGGAGATTTGATCCGCTCTTGCTCTCCTAGGTTTCGGGAGAGCCGTTTAAACCTGGTTATTCAAGCAAGCGCAAGAGGCGTAAAAATAAAGCAAAGGAAATACACTTCCACGCTTGAGGGTGGCCTTCATCTGTGGACTCCTGGTCCTAGCTGTATACTTTAACCCAAGGTTTCTCAAGCTTGGCAACTTTAAGATGGGTGGACTTCAACTCCCAGAATTCCCCAGCCAGCACGCTGGCTGGGGAATTCTGGGAGTTGAAGTCCACCCATCTTAAAGTTGCCAAGCTTGAGAAGCACTGCTTTAACCACCACACTACAGTGGCTGGCATGGGTCATTTCATAACATTAAACCAGTAACGTAATGAATGGATTCAAATCCAGATTGGGCAACTTTAGAGGTTTTCTTTATGTCAAGACTCACTTCCTGGTGACTTCCCTGAAATGACATGTACAGTAGTTTTAGCAGCAGCAATATGGAAATATTTTGCCTTCTTCCAAGAGATTTGACTTCCCAGTTTAGCCTACTGTCTGGGATCACCTAATGGTCTCATATCCACGTAATCACCAGGGGCAGATCTGCTTAATATTTGGATGGGAAATCACTAGGAAATCAGCCCAGGAAAGCTAGGTCCTCGATCTGATTTATAACCACCTGCATTGGCCCTTCAGGGGAAAAAACATATTAGAAAAGCATTTTTCCTTTGTTTCTTCCATTGCACACGCATGTGGAACAGCATTTTTTTAGAACAGGCCTTCCACTTTTCTTTTTCTTAAATTTATTTATTTTAAAACACGAATAATACATTGTATTGTTTGGGTACAGTGTTATTTCTAGAGTGTTCATGGCATTTCCAACATTTATTACCGTATGATTTATATATCTTGGAGATTATTGATGGAGTTGTTTACCATCTGTAAAACACTTTGTACCAATTTTCTTTTAGACTGTAACTTGGAGTAAATTTTACGGAATTGATCCATAATTCTTCCCATTGCTGTGAGTGTTTCTTTGAAGTTTTGCATCCATTTTGTCACAGAGTTTTATTAAAATTTGTTTTATCTGTATCATGTTTAAGTAGGAGCTTGTATATGTGCCTTAACAGATAGTATTGGTTTTGCATAAGCGTTTTGAATTATTTTTTTTAACGTCCCTCCCTCTTTTTAAGATCAGATCAGGCTTTTCACGTTTCTCATGCTTTTTTCTGTTTTTTCTACGTGCAGATTTTAGTTTAAAAATATCTTAACTAAAACAAGCCCAGTACTGATTGTGATTTAAACTGAATGATTAAATATTTGCAGTTTTCATAACAGTAATAAAAATAAAAACAACCTAAAGGATTGTTGTAACAGTTCCTAAAACAATGTTGGGAGCATGACACACTCTTTTTAAACACAATACAGTATGAAATACTACATTCTAGTTATAGGTCTTTGAAAAAAATATCGTTTTATCTGTAAATGTGAGTATTCTATTTGTTTTTAGTGGTGCTTGTACCATTATTTTTACAAAATACTTTTCGACATAACATGAGACTTATTTTGCATTGTACTGATTTTTCTAAGCATGTTATTCAGTGAAAAACTGGAGTATAAAATTGTTATTAGTAAATAAGCTTTTTAATGTCTTGTGAGATTCATTATGATGTTTAATGTCATTGAGAGTTATTTCGAGGTCCTCTGTGCTACCTTTTAATCGTTTTTAAACAGCATTGTTTTATATAAACAATTACCACTTTTTTTTAAAGACTACCCCACATTTAATTGATACTCTATTTATTTTCTTGGCTCGTTCTGTAAAGGTTGAGCTATAAATTCCCATCATGATTAAACATGCTGGTTCAAAATGGAATATAGTCTTTATTATGACTGTGATATTCTATCTATCACATCTTGCGTGTGTTTTTGATAAAAGCTGGGGGTACAAATTCATTAGGGTTAGTAACAGCTACGGTGTCTTGGGGTATGTGTGAAAAACAGGCTAAAATACAAACTAACCACCAGAATCTGAACTCGCTTGTTATGGGGGAACTGCGCTGGGGCTGTTACTCCGTGGCTCGGCGTGTAGCATCAGTTCGAAAAGGGAGAAAACCACGTTTCAGCTCAGCCACGTTTTATTCAAGCCCACCTCTATGTCCACACAATCAAGGTAAGAGACCGACAGCTCAAGATCAAGCCTGCAGACTTCTTCTCTTTTCAAACTTGCTTGGCCAGCTCTGGACTACAATTCCCATCGTGCCAGGCAACTGACCGACAGCTCAAGATCGAGCCTGCAGGCTTCTTTTCAAAGTTGCTTGGCCAGCCTTGGACTACAAATCCCATCGTGCCAGGCAACTGACCGACAGCTTAAGATCGAGCCTACAGGCTTTTCTTTTCAAACTTGCTTGGGCAGCTCTGGACTACAATTCCCATCGTGCCAGGCAACTGACCAACAGCTTAAGATCAAGCCTGCAAGCTTCTTCTCTTTTCAAAGTTGCTTGGGCAGCCTTGGACTACAATTCCCATCGTGCCGGGCAACTGACCGACAGCTCGAGACCAAGCCTGCAGGCTTCTTCTCTTTTCAAACTTGCTTGGCCAGCCTTGGACTACAGATCCCATCGTGCTGGGGCGGACGGGAGCGGACGGCGCGGCGGAAAGGAAGGGCGGGCTGGGGCGGGCTGCAACCCCCACCCGCCGGGGGCGCGGGGGGCGCCACGCGGTCCCGGGCCGGGCCGCTCCGTCCCGGGCGTGGACGCGGCGCGCGCCCGGAGCGCCGGGGGACGGCGGGGCAGGCGGCCGCCCGGTTCGCATTGACGTCAGAGCGGCCGCACATGACCGGGGAAGCCAATCAGAGCCGCTCCGGAGCGGCTCCTGCCAGGCGCTCGAGCCGCGCTCGCCTCTGCTCCGGCGGCTCCGCGGGCTCCGACGCCGCCCCGCGCTCCGGGACACGCGTCCGCGCGCCTCCAGACGTGCGCAGGCGGGCCGGTCAGCGCCTCTGCTCCTTCCCCGGCCCGGCTGCGGCCGCTCCGTCCCTCCCTGCGCGCGAGGAGGAGCCCCCGCCCGGGTCTCTCCGGAGCGCCGCCGCCGCCGCCTTTTGTCTCCGCGGGCTGCGGGAGGAGCGGGCGCGCGTCGGGCTTCCAGCCTGCCCCGGAGCGCTGCCTTGCCGCGCTGCCGCCGGCGCATGGGTGCTCCGCGCGTGCCCGCGGGGAGGGTCGGGGGCGGACGGGGCTAGACCCCGCTCGGCTGCGCCCTCTTGGACGCCCCTCGCCGCCCTTCGCCCGCCGCCCGCGAGCCCCGAGGGGCTGGGGAGGGGCGCCATGGATTGCACGAGCGGCTGCGGGGGCGGGAGCGACCCCCGGCCGCCGGAGGAGAGCAAGCCCTTGCTGGGCGAGGCGCCCGCCGGCCCCGAAGGGACCAAGATGGGAGCCGCTCCGTGCCGGAGAGGCGTCCACTGCAGCGGCATGAGGTACAAACTGCTCCAGGAGGGGGACATCCAGGTGTGCGTCATCCGGCACCCCCGGACTTTCCTCAGCAAGATCCTCACCTCCAAATTCCTGCGGCGGTGGGAGCCTCACCACCTGGCCCTGGCGGACCACAGCCTGGCCTCCGCGACGGTAAGTGCCCCTCGCTGCCCACCCAGCGGAAGACCCCCTTGGCCGGTTTGGGGGGCCTCCTTGCCCCGGGGCCCCCTTGCCTGAGTTGGCCCATGGGGGGGGATTGGACACCTTGCAGCTGGCTGGTTTCGCATGACACCCCAAGACGCGGCTGGTTGGGGGTTGAACCCACCCTGGGTTGGATTGGCCCATCATGCTGATCTGCAAACTGAGGTTTACAAGCCCAAGGAGTAGCTTTCCCACAACCTGCTAAGCGAAGGCTTTGCTTGTCCTGTGCAGTTGCTGCCTGCCTCCCTTCCCTTCCCTTCCCTCGCTCTTTGTGTCTCTGGGTTTCGAACCGTCTTCCCTGTGCGGAATGAGAGTTGTTGTCCAACACCTGGACGGCGTGAGCTGCAAACCTGTCCTGAAATAAAATTTTGCAAAACCTGGCATGCCTGGAAGATGGTCTCTGAAGGCAAGATAGGTGATTTTAAACAAAGCCCCAGACAGAAGCAACGTTTCCACTTTAGGCCAGTTCTTTTTAAAACATCATTATTGTTATTTATTTTTCTTCATCTTATTATGATCTTCTTGTCCTTTGGCAGTTTGGAATATTTGAGGTTGAAATGAGACCTGGTAGCAAAAACCCTGTTTGGTAAGGGCTTGTCTTTCCATTATTTAGATGCATATTGTAATTGAATTATTCATCAGTGACATCTCATGATAGAAGATTTTGTTTCCTCTTTCTTCAACATACAGATGCGTGATTACTTAGGTTTTAATCATTTCCTTCTTTGAACGCTGAGCCTTTTTTTTTTTCTTTCATCGGGTTTGCTGGGTTTTGATGACTTATAATTAAAGGAAGAATGAAGAACAAATCAAATCTTGAATGGAAAGCAGAGAGGAATTGTGCCTTTGGAAGGGTTGGATAGGACGTTCGGGGGTGTGCTTTGAGTACAAAAAGCAAAGTGGATTTTAGGTCTTGAGCTGGATTCTGAAATGTATGTATGCCCTTATGGACTTTGAAAGACGGGAGCCAGGATTGGTCTTTCTTCCTCTTGTGCTTTTTAATTGAGGGCGAGCAAGCTAAGGATGATGGAAAGTGTAGTCCTCCCAGTTTAGAAAGCAGAAGGTTGGAAAAAGCTGCTGGTTCCCTTTGGGATTTGAAGTGACCATGTTAAATCTGTAGCGTCCTTGGGGTTCTCTAAGCTTGGTTGTTTTCTTGCAGACGTTTCATTACCCGACTAGGTAAGATCTTCTGAAGATGTTAGCTAGTCAAGTAATGAAACGTCTGCAAGAAAACAACCAAGCTCAGAGAACCCCAACCCCTGGACAGTTCAACCCTGAACTACATATGTTCTCTTCTACGTGTTAAATCTCCTAAAATGCCCCTTTCCCTGTGCTAGATTGCAGAGAATGGAAGATACATTTGATCTCTTCCAGCTTAGGTAATACAGATTTAAGCTAGATTGCAGATAAGACGATACCTGAGTAAACACTAAGATATTATCTTATCTGCAATCTAGCCTAAATCGGTGTGTCAGCTCAGGAACCATGGACTTTTACTTTTTCTCCTGCATTGAATGAATGTTTTGTCTTGGCCTTCTTGCAAGGATGCTGGGAATCCAAGCTTCTCTTCCAGTTCACCATACCCTTGGAAGGTGGGCTGACAGAGAGCCACGGCTCAAGAGAATATACAGCAAGGCTGCAGAGTCAATCGCCAAAGAGTTAATCTCTCAGTTTCGTTGCAGCTCTGCTGTGGTTGCACAACACCACAGTTGGGCCTTCTAAAGCAGCCATTTTCCAGCTTGCTATCTGAAGTTGATAGTTTCCAACCCCAGGTGGACGTTAGCAGCAGTTACCTGTTTTTACAGTTAATGCCTATCTTGGACTTTGGGCCTTCTTTATATCCTGCATGACTCACCAGCATCGTATAAATAGTGCAGTGTTTCTCAACCTTGGCAACTTTCAAACCTGTGGACTTCAACTCCCAGAATTCCCCAGCCAGCATGCTGGCTGGGGAATTCTGGGAGTTGAAGTCCACAGGTCTGAAAGTTGCCAAGGTTGAGAAGCACTGAAGTAATGCAAGCACTGTGCTCATTCCTCATAACCTGGAGCAGCCAATTCACACATCATGCTTACCCAAAGCCAGATCTTGATGACTTCTTGTGGTGTATCAACTCAGCCACTGGCTCTTCATTTTGTGGCTGGAGTGAATTTAAACTTTATGCAGGTCTTGTGAAGAAGTAAAGCCTTACTGACATACATGGGCTTACTTCTAAGTAAGGGTACATGGATGGCAGCCTTCATGTTTCTCCTATTTATCTCCCATTCCTTTCAGCTATCTTTCCAGTTCATTGATAAAGTGTGGCTTTGGTCTGTGAGTGGTTTAAGGGACAAGCTGGCGTCCTGTTCACGTGATCGGAATGGGCGAGGGTTTCTTAATACTTGGGGCTTTCAAATCGAGCCTGGTTAGAATAGCTCACTGAAAATATTTGCGGGCAGAGCCATGCAAAGCTAGGGTTGCGATGTAAAGCATTCATATACTCCAAGGCTGGGAAGGATTGGGTTCACCTAAGGGGGTTAATCTGACTTTGCTCTGGTGTGCTCTGTGAACCCCGCCTCGCCTTTTCTAAATCAGGGTTTATGCTTTAGAAAACCCCAGGGTGTTTTCCAGTTGTGGTTTATTTGACAAGCCCTGATTAATAGTTGTGGGGCATCATGATGTATTAGCTGACCCTTAGACTTCTCTCTCTCCCTTTCTTTGGAGCAAAGCAAACTGAAATGCCGTGTTTATTCTTCAGTGTTTTGTAGCTGTCGTTGACTGGGGATAATGTAAAATGTAATTATTTCTGTAATGGCTCTCTTTTAAAAAGCCTGTGGAGTAAAAAATGATGAAGCCATCTAGGTTGGATTTAGATAGCATTCGGATCCATGGTTTATTCTAACCTTGATATGATTATCTTACTTGAAATGATTGGGTTCACCTTACCTGCAAAACCAGACTAACCACATGATGGCTTAGAGCAATGTTTCTCAACCTTAGGAACTTTAAGATGTGTGGACTTCAATTCCCAGAATTCCCCAGCCAGCATGGGAGTCAATTCTGGGAGTTGAAGTCCACACATCTTAAAGTTCCTGAGGTTGAGAAACCGTGGCGTAGAGTGATATGTGGCCAAGCTATTGAGTCTGTTGATCAAGGGGAGAGAAAGCCCATGAGAATATCAGCTAATCCAGTGTATTTCTTGCTAAAAGTTCCTCCCCCCTGCAAAAGAGGCCTTTGTATTTCTATCCTACTCTCTAGTGCCCAAGAATGTCTTTTATATTTCTTTTCCAGCTTTCTGTCCCTTTCATTCCCCTCTCTTCCAATTCCTGAGCAGCTTCCCAGATGCCCTCATCTCCTTCCCATTTCCACCTCCAATTCCCTGGAGGTTTAATGAACCCCAGGGAAGTTGCAGAATCCTGGCGAGAGACGTGAGACCTTCATTTACTCCCCTGGACTCCCCGAAGTGGAAGACCATGGCATGCCACCCCTGAGAATTTTGCTGCAATTCTCTTCTCCTTTGAAAGACGGGCAAAGGGCGATTTCTCACTGAATTGAATGAGAATAGTGGGGATCAATTGCACAGTGTTTTTTCTGCATAGGATTACTCTGTAGGGCTAGTCAGTTACTGGGGTAGAATATTGTTCCTTCTCTTGTCTGCTGTTCATCTTTCTATTTCTGTTCCCGAGGAGTTGTTTCGCTGGCAGGCTCATCTTATTAAGGTTTCCATCTTTTGCTTGGGAGGAGAGGTGTAGAAGACCCCCTACTCACCCCCTGTGTGCCCTTTCCCTTTGAGTCCAATCTGTGCAGCTGCCCTGAAGGAGGCATGAGGCGGCGAGAGTACAAAGCTCTGTCTCTTCTGAATGCTTAGTTGCTTAGAGGAAGAAAGTGAGCCAAATGCTTTCAAGGAGAAGTTCTGAACATCAACAGTGGCGCTCTCCCCTTTAGAGTGCAGGCCTTGGTAGGTGCACAGAAATTCTAATTTCTGCCACCTGTGTGAAGACTTCACCCTTTCTTCAGCACAAAAGCAGGCGTGCAGACCCATTTTCCTTTCAAAGCCTCCATTTTTTTTAAAAAAAATGCCTCTGGTTGGGTGGGCGCTTGACAAGAGGTGAAGGAATTTTTCCTGCTGCAACCCAGAACAGGTACAGTAGACGTGAAACAAGGTCAACTGATCTGTATCAATTGTGTTTAGGCTTGATACATCAAAGGCCAAAGTGCCTTTGTTCTCTGTTGTATATATAGACTTAGTAAGAATTCTGCTGTATTTTCTTGTTTTAGAAAGTGGCAGCATCACAGTCCGTGGTTTTTTCCCCCACTCTTAAGACCCAGGTAGATCGCTGTTGAGTGTGGCTCTTTGGCTGTAGCGTGGCCTGTAGGCAATGTCTGAAGTCTCACCCCGTTGCCTAAACGTCTGTTTCACGGTTATCTGTTGGGCTGTTTTCTTTTTCAACACTTTTTTTCATCTTGCGGTTTGCTGGTCTGTCACAACATTGATATACTGTAGTTTAGTTCTTAGATTCCTTTCCCATCGCCTGTGCAGGTAGGGGACCTACGGAGGGGAAAGGGGGAGATTTGATGTTGAGAAATGTATCTAAACGGTGTGTGATTGATTTCTTTATTCGTGTACTCATCCCCGCCCCTGGGAAACAAAGCAGGGGAAGGTTGCAATCTCAGATAAATCCCTGGAGAATAGCCATTTTAATCTGGTGAGGTGGAAGAGGACAGCAATTTCAGAAGGTAGTGATTTCGAAAGGAGGAAACGGAGTCATTGAAAAAGCGCAGGTAGAGATTGTGATCTCTTTTCTTTGCTGCTGTCAATTGTGCTTTCCCGAATATAGCAGGAGGAGAAGTAGCTTAACTATTAAGAATAGTTAAGATATTGATCCATCAAGCTAATGTAACATTTATTGAAGAATTTCTTGATGCAGACAGATATGTAACATTTTGATGAAAACGCCTAAGCCTGGCGGAGGGGGGGATCACTTTTGAGATTTAAGGGTGTTAAAAATGAGGGTAAGCGTGAGAAAGATGAGGTTGAACTGGGAAAATTGAACAAATATCTCTGAAGGAGCTAGATCGGAGCTAGGGCCTGGCGAAGAGCATGGGAATATGTTTGAAGTGAAGCTGGTCTGGATCTGGTCAATGCCTGGATGGGCGGCTAGTGAGTTCCAGGATGGTGAGATGAGAGATGCCCTTGGTAAAGGAGAAAGAATAAAAAGGGGGATTGCACACTGCATGGGAATAAAAGTGGAGGATCTCTGTAGTTCAGTGGTGCACTATATGTTTGGCACATAAGTCAGAGCCAGAACCAACCACAGCACCTCCAGTTAAAAACAAACTCAGCAAAAGAAAGGCGAGGGTCCTAGAGAAATGTTACGCCTGGATTCACCCATCACATTAAACCAAGATCCATGAGTAAGCTACTACTGCCTGGGTTACACCTAGCACTAAGCTGAAGATCAGGGATTACTAAACCCAGGGGCTGAGTTCACACAGCACGTTTAAGCCAGAACCAAGCAGATCACACACTATGGCTTAGCACAAAAGTGGAAAATATCAGATACAGCCAGGTGTCTATTGGATGCAGGTAATTTTGGCTAAAATCCAAGTTGGTTCTGCTACAGATTTTAGCAGGTTAAGGATTCCAACAGATACGGGAACTGTGGGCAGATATTGGGTAGGACATAAATGATCATAGTATATTCTTTTCGAATCTGCCCTATTGTCATGCTGTTTTTTTTTCCTCATTGTCCTTTAAATGAGGTGTAGTTTTGCAGTATGCATGTAATTTTCCATTGTGCAGGATTGTATACTTAATGATAGCCTCATTTTTATCCCCGATGCTGTATGCATATGAGTTTTACTGCTCAATTTCCCCAAAGAACAATTTTAATATTTACAAACTTTCATCTTCAGGTAAGTGCTTGCTCAGGGACATAATCTATTTTTTTCCCCTTGGGCTTGGTAGTTTTATAAAACAAACGCCAAAGGAGTCTAAATATTTGTTTCTGAACCTTACCAGGTGCAGCCTCTGCAACAATAACACTTGAACATGCCAGTCTAATAAAAGCTAAACTACAACAGCATTAAATAAAATCTTTTTGGGTTTGCTGCTATTATATTGTCCTCCAATCTTTCCTTGATGATTGAACTTCTGCAAGACCAGTTGTGAATACTTACCTTTGGGGAGATTTTTCTGCACCTAAGGCATTTATTTTTCATTCTACAAATTGCAGGCTTTTTTAAAAAAAAAAAAACCCTGTCTTTGATTTAAAGCAGGGACAAATAGAACAATTAGAACAATTTTCTAGCCCTCCTTATGGTAGAGATAAAGAAACTAGAAGGCTGCCTGTGCTCCTAGGTTGATAGAAAGTCAAACCAGACTTTAGTAGTTCTTCTTTTCAATGCAAATTACTTTTTTTTTTTTTTTGCAGAGAAATTTGCAAAGAAACTCTGTCCTCCTTTGCTTGCTCATTCACTAGATTGGCACGTCCTGTTGAGTAAATACAAAATGCAAAACCGAAACAAGACAAACCTTGACCAAGACATTTGATGCATGTACTGACGTTTCCCCATGCCTTATATTTAGCTGGAATTGTGGTTTGTGGTTAAGAATTCTCATTATAACTTTTTGGGGCCTTTAAATATTTTATTGGCGAAATATAACAACCAGAAGATACGATGAAGTACGACCAGAAGTATAACAATTCTAATATAATCAGAAAAGAATAGATAGAATAGTGATTACTATAAATGGGTGACAATATTTTAAAGAAATCAGATTCAGTTCCTGTAACAACATCACCACTCATAGTTATTTGTTCCTTGATTTTGCTCTATTTTTTCTTCGCTCCTTTTAGATTCTTCTTTTTTTAAAAAAAGTTATTTTTGTTTTACCAATGAGCATCTTTGTTGCTGATGGAGGAAAAAAAAGATGAACTAGGCAAACTTTTTCTGATCCAGCAAAACTTCACTCTTGTACCATCCATCCCTGCAGTGAAAAGCAAAACCAAGGTTTTTGACATTAGGGGATTCTCAAACAGCCCATTTGATTTTCTTTCCCTTTTGCCCATAAAATCTCTGTAATAAACATTGTAGGGGTTTGGGGGCAGCCACGTTTGACGTGCTTTACGGCTGACTGTCTGTCATTAGCTGAGAAGAGCAGCAGTGTTCTTATGTGGTAATATGATGGGAAAGTGTGGTGGTTTTCATGGACCGTTTTCCTGCTGCATCATTCAAGGAGCTGTTTGGAAATTCCAGGTAATAGCATTTTATTGATTAAATTTCAGTGGTGGTGCCTTTTCTGGAATTCTCAATTGTTGTCCTGTTTTTGTATTTATTTATTAAACGTGTTTGATTGCCACTGTAATAAAAAATGGCTCATGGTGGCTAACATATTGGTTTTTACACTGTTTCCCTTTTTCCCGTTTGTTTTATTTATTAATACACACACACACGCACACACATACATACACACTGTGTGTGTGTGTGTATACACATATACATACATACATATATATATATGTATATGTATCATCATATGAACAGAAGGGGAGGGGAGGGGAGGGAGGGGAGGGGCTTTTTAATGAGATGGGCAGTGACAAATTTATTTATTTATATATATATATATATATATATACACACACACACACACACACACACACATACATACATACACACACACACACACACACATATATATATAAATTTGTCACTGCCCATCTCATTAAAAAGCCCCTCCCCTCCCTCCCCTCCCCTCCCCTCCTCTTCCCTGCTGTTCATAATATGATGATTTTTCCTCTGTTTGGAGAATTGCAATCATTGGCTGATATAAAAGCCCATTCAAAACTTTCCTTGTTGCCTCTTTTCCACGATACAGTGCAAGGCAACGTGCATTGGATTCCGTGGGACTTCCCTCCCAGTGAAAAATAGACATTATCTTTAGCTGAGCCCGACGCCTAGTGACCTCATAGATGTGTCGATACTGTTTTTTTGGGAACAGAGCAGCAGTGATTGGCCATTGCTTAACAGCTCATTTGGGTTGTGGTGAGAGAGGAATGCAGTGTAAATGGCCAACTCCTGGGATGTTTTCTGACTTTTTCCTAGAGCTCTGGGATTTCCTGTTGGTGCCCCATCCAAGTAATTAGGTCCAAGGTCAGCCCCTTGCTGCCACATTCCCTTTAAAAAAACCAATTCCCATTTGGAAAATCTGCTTGCCTCAATTTCTGTCTTTTGCAAAAAAAAATAGAGGAGGCGAGGACATATTTTCCCTAGCAAAGATCTTGTTGACCCTGTGTACGTAATTACTTCAGGACAGGACATAATAATACAGTCCCAAAGTTATTCATTAACCTCCCCCAAGGAAGTTAAAAGTGAATACTGTTTCATCATTTCTGAGTTTCTCTTTGGTAGCCGAGAAGACAAAGCTGGAGATGGAAAGGGGATTTTTTTTATTATAACAGGGAGTCTTTTTTTTTTTTTTAAAGTTTTTATTGTTAGAACATGGGATGCCACAGAGATGGAAATGATTTCACAAGTCAAGATACAACAGGTATAAATCGAGCCTTATTGTCAGACTGTTGAGAAGACAAAAAACAATTCTAAACTTTAAAAACAGGCCGCCAAGGTCACTTTCTTATGAGAAGCTAAAAGAAAATCAATTTTCTATGTATTGGACCAGGCAGCTTCTTTTCAAGCATTCTAAAGCAGTGTTTCTCAGCCTTGGCAACTTTAAGATGTGTGGACTTCAACTCCCAGAATTCCCCAGCAGCATGGTGGCTGGGGAATTCTGGGAGTTGAAGTCCACACATCTTAAAGTTCCCGAGGTTGAGAAACACTGATCTAAAGGCTTGTAATGAATCCCTTGGGAAAAAATGAAGCCCATTTTCCACCAAATCCTTGCCACACAGGCAGAGTTTTTGGTCACACCTCTACCTACCTCACAGGCCTGTTGTCTGGGGATAAAATAAGAGGAGGTCTCCATATAAGCCAACTTCAGCTGCTGGAGGAAAAAGTAGGACATCAGTGTAAGAGATAAAATAAATACAATTTGTTAAAAGTGACTTCCAAAACTGCTGTTAGCTTGACTTGATTAAAGATGTTTGAGTTTGGAAATCAGCTTAAAACAAGCATTCCCAATCAGTCTTTTGCCTTGGGCCTCATTACAGTTTGCTGTAACTGATAAAAGGTAGGGAACATAAAGCGAAGCCTGGAAAGCCATGGTTCTGCGGTTTGCCGTGATTTCAGGGGTTAAAACAAGTTTTACCCAATACATTCCAAGGGTGGTGTTCACCAGGATTGCCAAGCCAGTGGGGCATCATTGTGGGCTCTGTGAAAACAAACAGCTTCAGTCCTTCGTCTGGGGTTGAATTTTCTTTTTGGTTCCTGAGTAGAAAAAGAGGAAGGGAAGATTTGACACTGTTGAAAAAAGGGATTGTGTTGTTGATAAGATTTTTCTGGGCGCTCATGTGATGCCGGGCTGGCATCTTCGTTTGGCTGGAGGGAAATCCAGCTTCAAAGCACAGGGCGCTTAGAGATGTTGAATGCTTAGAATTCAAACATTGCAGATTGGAGTGGTGATTAAGGGTGCAATTCGTCTCCAAACCCAACTTGGCGGTGGAGTAGATGGTTCCAATCTGGACCCTCTTCACTTGCTTTATTATATTGGGGTTAGACACTTATTAACGTAAGATAAATTGAGAACATATGTTGTGGAAGTGGGTTAGAAGTCATTACAGCACATACATTTTGGTGGTTGGATCTGACATGGATTTAAACAAGTGGGTCTTTGTTCACAGGTTGGAAATTACTTTGGGGTAGTGGAATTGTAAGATTCTAAATCAGTGTTTCACAACCTGGACCACTTTAAGATGTGTGGACTTCAACTCCCAGAATTCCCCAGCCAGCCTGGCTAGCTGGGGAATTCTGGGAGTTGAAGTCCACACATCTTAAAGTGGTCCAGGTTGAGAAACACTGATCTAAGTAAAGAGAAGTCAGGCTTAGGACTGAAGTCAATCATCTTAGGGTCTTAACAAATGTTATCTCTATGGGATGTCGTCATGTCAATGATATGACTGCCAATGAAATGACCCAACTTAAATCTGTTTTCTGCAGGGTTAGGGTTCCTTAGCCCTGTGATAACACCCCCACCCCCTTTTATTGTTCTATCAATTTGTAATCATCAAATGTTTAAAAAAGTAGGTGATAATATAGGGCCCTACGTTTTTAGGAAGAACATGAAAGAGTATATGATATAACATTCAGTAAAGGACAATAGGCTAAGACAGATAGGACAGATAGGCTAAGGAGAGGAGATGAACATGGAGACAGGGGTAAATGTGGGAAGAATACTAATTTCCAGCTTGGTGGTAGTTGGGTCCATGAATTTGGTACCCTTGCTTTCAATATGCCAGTCCAGATCAGGTTCCCTGATACTTTTAGCAAAGTATGTTCCTGCGCTTAAATTTCTGTTGCAGTGTTCTTTGATCCATACTTGTTAATTTAGACTCTCTTTTAGTGACTTCCAGGTATCTGATTTTGCAGTGACCAGAATTGCAAGCCAACATGAGAAACGCCTAGTTGTAAATTCTGGGGGTTGGTTTTATAATATATCTGAAGGGAATTCGGTTACAGAAGGCCATACGTTCCTGGAAGGATTGTCCCCTTGGTGGTGGTGGTGGTGGTGGTGGTGATGGTGGTGGTGGTGATGATGATGATGATGATGCACAAACTTATCAAAAATAACTAACTGTAACTGTCTAAAAGCATTCTTACAAAAAATGCAACATGAACTAGAGGGACTTATATTCAGAGTAAGGAAATTCAACAGATGCTAGTATTTGATGCCCTGTGTGAGGGAAATGTTAAAATGGAATGTTTTCAAACTTTATTTGGCTAAATATGCTAAAGTGTAATCATGGTTTGCACACTACGTACATGCATCTAGTAGATGGAGGAGGCAAGATTCAGCAGCGTTTCACAGAATGTGTGCTCCAAAACAGCGAGGGCATTCATGTGTTTTCTCTAAAGGTGAAGTGGCTAGGATTGAACAGTTAATTCATCCAGTTTTGGATACAGCATGTTAAATATATTAGGATTTCTAGTAGTTAAAGCTGTTAACCTGAAGAATGAGCATTTGGGAGATGTTCCTTGGAATAGTGGAGGAAATGGATTGGTGTTCCAAACAAATGCTGCTATATATACCAAAGGTCCAGTGGCTTAACTAACATATTTGACACATGGAGCAGATCATTTTTGAACACCCCACTCCTCTGTTGCTGCTGCCAAAAGGCTGACTCAACTCCATATCTGTCAGTGATCTTCCAGATAGCCTCCTTGTTGCCTCCAGGTCATCAGATAATGCACTTCCTTATTGCCTCTACGGGGGGACTACCCCCACTGCCCCACCCTTGGTATACCACCATTAGTAATGTCCATGAACACCAATGTAAATCTACACTGATTATTTGTGAGCTGCAATTCTCAACATAAGATCCACCCTGTTGGACCAGTCTAAGGCCCCTCTCAACGTTGTGTTTCTCACAATGCCCAACCAATTGCCTCTTGGCTGCTCACAAGCAGGAGATGGTGATATGTCCCTCTCCCATCAGCAAAGGTATTTGAAAGCATGTTGCTCCCAACCTGGAGGTCACCTTGAGTCTTCAGGAGCAGCAGTCCTGGATTTTATGGACTGTCCCCCATAAAATTACCCATTCCCTCTTTTTTGAGCTAAGCTTGATAATATTCTCGCCTTTTCTTGTAGGAAAGGAGTTTAAGCCCACTGATCATTTTGGTTGCCCACTTCTGCACTTTACCAGGTTTGTGATTTGCTTACTTGGTTAAGTGGTAGATCAAAACTTGTAATTTTGATGGTAGAATTTAAGCGGGTTAGGGTTAGTTTGTGTTTTTAAATTACCTGAAAACGGATGTTATGCTGAAATCTGTCTTCTGGTTTCTTCTGACGCTAAACTTTATCTGGAATTCTCCGTCCAGCTGGACAAAATATTGAAAGAGAACTGGTAAGGGGGAAAAAAGCAAAAGGATTTTCCCTGCATCACTGAATTAAAAGCCGCTTTTCGTGATTTCTGAGCCAGGTTCACGCTCATGAATCTTTAAGAGCGAGCAGGAACAGCTGGGCACTTGGTCACTTCAGCTGGCTGGAATACTCAGCTGTGAAAGAAAACCCTCTGCATGTCTCAGCCAGCCAGGAATTGTTTCCTGAAAATGAGACACAGCAAGAGGCAGCGCGCCAACATTTTGAGTTCCTGTAGCAGCACAGAAAGGTATCATACTTACAAACAGTGGGTGCCCACTGCATTTCTGCAGATGTTATGTGCCTGGGGTGAATTTACAGTGTACGACGAAGGCAGGAGAAGGCCACTTTTTCTGAGTACCAGCAGCTGCACGCTGGTGTGTAAGCTTGTTCAGTGCTTCGGGATTGAGTTCTAAAAAGGTGTCGCGGACTCTATGGAAGCCCAAACGTAGCGTAACTCTTTAAAGCCGCCGTGTCGTTTCCTGGGATCAGGTAGCAGCTGTGAAGGGGAAGGAATTGTAGTCGCTGGAAAAGACACAGCTGCTTTAATGAGTGACTGACAAGGCCTATGTTCGTGCCCCAAAATATTCTGAAGCATTGTTTGGGAATCAAATCCAAAATTCTGTACAGCTTTACTGCTGAAGTCTAGGCTGGAGATTAAAACGGTAGAAATAGGCACAATTCTTCAGCGTCTTAATTTGTGGTTCAGATTAATGCTGAAGGAGAGTATGAAAAGCTTCACATTTGGTGTTGGCCAATTGAAGCCATTCAGATTTTTAAAAATCAGCAGCCTCGCTCCTGTTTTTGTGTGGAAGGCTGATAGATCTCAGTTTGCATGCCCAGCAAGCAGATGGGTTCGTCCTGGAAGTGAGGGTGGGGTGCTTTTTAAAAAAAAATTTCTGTTTTTGTTTTGGTGAAATTGTGTTGCTGAAATACTACCTTTCCTGTTTCATTCTGTTTGGATTGTAAAACCTAATCAGGATTGTTTGCTTTTCTGCTTCAGATGCTCAGCCAGTTTCCACTGTTTGGAAAATGGTATGAATGTTTTCTGTGTGGCAACCAAAGCTGGTGTGTACTAGATCATTGCAAAACAAAAGCAGCGTTGAAAAAGGGAGCAACCCATTGAACTCTTCCTTTAGGAATTAGGTTTTGCAAAATGTGAAAACCAGCATCCTGGGACATCACACATGATACAGTAAACAGTCCTTGAAGGAGCTAGAGGATAAACGTCATACAGTATGTTCCCTACTTAAATATATACTGAGGAATATGTTGTAATTTTCCAAATCTTTCCATCTCTTGCTGTTTTTGTCCATTCTATACACAAAAAAAATCCAGGCTCCATAAATGTATTTATCTCATCCCCAAAGGTTAAGAAACAGATCTAAGCTATTTTGATGGGGGGGAAGTTGGTATGCTGTAAGTAAAACTGATGGTTGCTCATGGATGAAAGTTCTGCCTTTCTTCTACGGAGCGTAACACAAGTTTTCCTGAGTTGGACGTCCTCCCACCCCCAAATCCATAGAGGTACTTCCTTTCTTAGGCCAAAGGAAGGTTACAAAAGACTTTGCAAATATTTTGCAGAACTTCCCTGGCCTAAAAAGCATGACTTGTCTTAAAAAGGTTGAATCTGCCAGCTGGCTAGCCAACTTAATTTCACTTCTTACTGAGACCTCAGTGTGAGGGTGTTCTGAGAGCTGTGAGACTTGAAGGAAAGTTATTAAGACCTGTTGTTCCCCAGATGTTTGAGGGGTGCAACTTCCTGGATTCCTAGGCAGTGTGGATTTCTGGGGTTTATAGTCTTGATGCATCTGGAGAGCAGGAAGTTGAAGAAGGACAAGCTTTGGTTTATGGTTGCTTCTCATCCCATTTATCTGGCAACCAAATACTGGAAAAGAAAACAACCTGGACCTATTTTGCCCTTGATCATACGGTCCTCCTGATTCCCCCAACTATTTCAATTATGTAAGATTTAAGTTGACTCATTTATCCGTTAAGATGACTACGTTGTGCAGCCGTATTAATTTGACAATCATTTTCAAGGTGTTTCCCATCATAAGGCATCTCTCACCGCCTTTGCTGCACCCGCAGTTGTAAAGAGTGAGCAAGGATGGGATAGACCGTGCCCAAAGCAAACTAGAGAAAGGGTTTGATTTCACAAATGGCCCATTGAACATATTATGATTCGACATTTCGATTTTTCTGTCTTCCCTTGCGCTTTTTTTTCCCCTTCAGAATTTAAAAGGAGAAAAGAGTGCACCTGAAGCACCCCAAAATACTGTTGTTAAGTTGCTGAAATGGGTTAGATTTTACCTCTGTATTTTATTGCTGCTTCTAAGAGCTTCTTCAGAAGATGTGGTAATACACTTATGATTTACAAATGATTTATGGTCCCAACCTTTTGCAATAATGCACCGACAAGTTGGATTCCTTGAAGAGATCCTGGAGAAACAGGAGCATTTCTCTGTCCCCACCCTCCCAAGCCTAGACATAGAGCATGTGAATGTGGCAGGGGAAAAAAAGCCCTATTTAATCATGTAGTGCTGTGAGTTTCAAGCAGAGAGTTGGGCTAGAACTGCTGTTTCACAGCTGTCTTTGAGATGGCAAGGAAGGTGGCTCATGGAGAAGTCACTCCTATGATTCACAGGCTTGCTTGTGAAGATTAAACACTAGAAGGGTGTGCAGACAGCATGCGCTCATTGGTAGGTTTTGCACATTCCTGCCCTATGTGTGTACCGGATGAAATGCTTAACCACAAGACCAATCTCTGGTGGAATGGCAGGTTACGCAGATAAATCAGCCACAGCTTTTGAAGGCACCACCTCTATTCTAGAAGACAGGGTTCAGGCTGACCCAGATAGCTCATATATGGGTCACATTCTAGGATAAGCTTTCATTAGGTGTGGGACCATAGTTCATACTCTAGCTGGGTATCGTGGGAGAGGTCTGCTTAGGAGCTGGAAGTCATTAAAGGTCAAAATGGATACAGTTCTTGCCTTGGATGGACAAAGCAGATGCCCTCATCCATCAAGCCAGAATCAAGTAGGCCATTGGATGGTGTAGCATGATATGCCAGTTCAGCCCTTATGGCAGCGTTTCTCAACCTCAACAATGTTAAGATGTGTGCGGTTCAACTCCCAGAATTCCCCAGCCAGCATGACTGGCTAGGGAGTTTTGGGAGTTGAAGTCCACACATCTTAACATTGCTGAGGTTGAAAAACACTGCCTAATGGATTAGCATGCTGCGTTGTTCGCAAATGCTGTGCCTTAGCGCAAGGTTGAGGGGGAACAAACTTTGGTGGGAGCAGAGCGGAGCTCAGCAGGTAGCAGGCCTGTATCGTATCAACTGGATGGGACTGTGATTTTCACATTTCTGCCCTGGAGTTTTAGGATGGAAGGGCTGGTAGTGTTTTAAACTACGTTGAGCATACTTTCAGTCTTGAACTACACCTTTCTTGGAAATAAAACTTTAACTGAGAACTCTATCAGTAATACTTCCAGTTATGGTGGATTCTGTGGGCTGCAGAAAGGGGGTTCTTTGTGGCCCTGGGTTGCTCCCATAGCCTTGCACCGTGTGTGAACTCAGCAACATCTGATCTTAGCATTCAGCTGCTTCCCTTCTCTCTCTTTCTTGGAGGAAGCATTAC